>NW_024387119.1:370216-472281 GCF_900408965.1 Simochromis diagramma | reverse complement strand
TAACGATTCCAATAAAGGACCCTGTGCCGACACAAAATGTATAAAGCACTTAAAATCTAAAAATTTTCAGTAAAGTACGTCAGCCTTTTAAAACAAAATCTGGTATTTTGGTGGTTATATCCCTGTAATAAGATGTTATTATTTTCTAGAATTGTTTAGGATCATTAAGATGTTTAATGTTTTTTCAGAGCTAGTACTCTGATTTGGCTTTTTTAAAGATTTTAGAAGGTTGAATGATTTCTAAAGAACTCTAGGGACAAAAATTAAGCATTATTTCTGTAGTTTACTCTAAATTTAATGATGGAGGCATGTTTATTTATAATTCTTATCAAAACATCATTAAAACATTTCCATGCCAGCCCTACAACAGTATTGAGGTGGATTCTGTTGCAGTTGTCCAGTTAATTGTCTGACTGCAGTGATCACTCAGTGGTTACTGACATCATTTGAAAAACACCAATATGCGTGTGTTAGTTCTAGTTATGTAAAGGTCCTGGATCAATGTGATGAATTTAGAAGCAGTAAATTAGAGTTGATCCAGGCCTTTGTGTCTTTAAAACGTGCCTGTAAATGATTTGACAGGTATTAATCATAAAAATCGAAGGTGTATCATCTGCATGGCAATCATACAAATCTATGAATAATTTTTGTTTGTGACGAAAACTCATCATTTACATAAACAAACTGGAATTTATCAGATATGATTCAAATCACTGTAGTGAATTTTCTTTAATAATGTTCTAGTGTTTGTAGTAAAATGTTGTGGTCTACACTGAGGTCTAACAGGACAAGCACAGAAATAAGTCCACTATAACAGGCCATAAGGTTAACATTAGTAACCTTCACTACAGCTCATGTTGTGCTTTGTTGTCATCTCAGTCCCCTGGGTGGAGGTGGATTCAGGGGTGGAGTCTGTCCAGCTGATCTGCAAAACCACAGTTTGCCTGCCTAAAGATGCTAAAGTGGAGTGGAAGGATGCAAACAACAGGAAGGTCCACATGTATGAGAACGGCTCTGACCAGCCTGAAGAACAGGACGATAAATACAAGAACCGAACAAAGATGAAGAGAAACTTACTGGAACCTGGAGACCTCAGTCTGACCCTGCAATACCCCACAGATGGAGACAACTCCACCTACACCTGCACCGTCTACAGCAGGGAGGGAAACATGCTGATGGAGAAACAAGTGGAGCTGAAAGTCAGAGGTCAGTGCTTTACAAGTCAAAGGTCAGAGGTCAGACTCATGATGGTGGTTCAGTCTCAGTGGCTCCATCCGATAATGTTACAGTGTTAGCATGTCTGATGTTTGTGGCTGTTTTGGTTTTTATTTGATTTCCAGCCAAATGTAAAAGCTTCAGCAGATGAACTGTAGGAGCAAAGTTCATGTGTGAGACTTCATCTGAAAGGTAACATCTTCTAGTTTCTGAACATGTGTTTGATTAGCATGTGGCTAAAACACAGGCTAAGCTAAGTCAGCTCAAATCTCAGTAAAAACCTTCTTTGGTCCTCATCTATAATCAGTCATATCTGAGTCACAATAACTAGAAGATGATTTCTAGCAGAAGTGTGAACATCTCCACATCCTTTCTCCATGTTATCATCCAAAGCTGTGTGAAGTTTCAGAGCTCTGCAGCTAACAGAGACTTTCAGTTTGCTGCTCTCTTTCTCTGACAGCTCCATTCTTAGGGAGCGTTAGTTCTCTGTTTCACTTAATTCCACTTATTCAGTCTGATGTTCTCTGATCTGTTTCTCTTGTTTAGTGTCTTCAATGCTGCCAGTGCCTCTCTTTGCTTTAACCAACCTTTCTCTTTATTTCTGAGCTTTTTAAGGACTTTAACTGATGCATCAACCTTTGAAAATGGAAAGAAATAAGTCAGATTCATGGCTGCATCACAGTGTCACATGTAGTTCTCCACATCAGCTGGATTATATCTATAGCAGCAAACAGCAGCTGATGCACAAATCTTTGTCTGTGTTAATAAAGTTGGATCAGTTCAAACAGTTTGTTGCTCTGCACTTGAAAGTGTAACCCAACCAGTGCAGGGGCCTCCCTACACCCCGGACTCTGCGTTGTGTTAGTTTGTGTTGGATTGGGGTGCACCGCAGAGAGACCAGTCGGACACAGGCGCTCGATTTGTGGCTCGGACCGGGCCGTTTATTCGGAAGCAGGGGCAAACACCACTCCAACTCTGCTGCTGGCCCTTTTCAAATCACAGCAAACACTGCGTGACCATCAACATTGCAAAATACAACAACACATATACACAGAATACACATTAAGTAACAATAACCGTGCCTTCTACAACATTCCACGGTCTCGGGGATGAGTACAACACAAAACTGATGCGGTTCGCCACTGGCAGTGCTTACCTTTTCAAATCACAGCAAACACTGAACCAAGATGGCGCCCGCGCGAACAAGAAATCTGAAGTACGGTGTCCTGCAGAGGACAAATGGTCAAAATTGCTAAATTTTACACCATATATGCAGCTCAACAGCGACACCTTGTGACTTATTCCAGTCACTACCTTACATCCGCCCCTCCTTTAAGTGATGGCGTCCCAGTCATCAAACAAAACAAAATAAAACAGAACAGTCTCACTATGTATACAAGAATAATGGTGGTGGAAGATGTGCAGTGTAATGCGAAAATGTCTATGTGTGCATCCTATGTGTTTCCTGCAGCCTTTCTTGCTTTGGCCCTCTGCCACAGCTTCCATCCCCTTTCTATCTTCTCCTGATCCTCCCCTGGTTCGTTAACTCTCGACCCATAAGTCAGTCTCTTAGGGGGATGCCGACTCCTCGGCAAGTTCCTCCTTGGTCCACTTGGTCTGGGAGGTGAGTGGGTGACCCTGACAGTTTCATTCCCCCTCCAATCTTCACTCTCTTGTCCTGTCCCTGTGTCCCTTTCCTCTGGTCCCTTGGGGGCAAGTGATTCATTTGCTGCTTCAGGTGAAACTCCCTCCACACCTCCTTCCAGGCTATCAGCCTCCCCGTCCTCGATCATGTCCGACTCTTCATCCTGTCTGATTACTTCACCAGCCTGCTCTCCACTGTCCTCTACGTCCTCAATCTCTCCTCCATGAACCTCCTCCACGTCAAGCTCCATTTCCTCTCTTGCCTCCTCTCCCACCTGCTCCACGGGAAGAAACATACACTGCGTGAGTAGGTTGCGGTGGACCACTCTCTCTGTATCACCATTTTCCGATCGCACCACATACACCGGCATGTCTGGCTGTTTCTTCACCACAATGTATGGACGTGACTCCCACTTGTCTCCTAGTTTGCTTCGCCCCTCCACATGACACACTTTAACCAGGACTCTGTCACCCGGGCTGAAGCTTTGACTCTTTGCTTGTCGGTCATAGTATCTTTTCTGGTGACCCTTAGCCTGGCGAGAGGCCTGATTAGCCTGTGCATAAGCCTGTGACAAGCAGTCATGCAGGGTCTGGACATAATCGCTATATCCCCCCGACCCATTAGTGGTTGACAGCCCAAAGACCAAGTCGACAGGGAGCCGTGGATGCCTGCCAAACATCAGGTAGTATGGTGTGTACCCTGTCGAATCATGGCGGGTGCAGTTGTAGGCGTGTGTCATGGCATCCACATATTCGTGCCACCGGGGTTTCAGGTGAGGTTCTAGCGTCCCCAGCATGTTCATGAGGGTGCGGTTAAACCGTTCAGTTGTCCCGTTGCCCTGTGGGTGATAGGGCGTGGTGTGGGTCTTAGTGATGCCGGTGCATTTACACAGCTCCTTCACCACAGCACTTTCAAAATTGCGCCCTTGGTCTGCATGCAGTTTTGCTGGGAAGCCAAACCGACAGAAAAAGTTTCTATACAGCACCCTAGCCACTGTGCTGGCTTTTTGGTCTTTAGTGGGGTATGCTTGCGCATAGCGTGAGAAATGGTCAGTGACCACGAGGACATTTTCGATACCACCTTTTGATTTCTCAAGAGTCAAAAAATCCACACAAACTAGCTCCAAGGGGGCACTGCTGTGGATACTGACCAGGGGGGCCCTGACCCCTGCGGTTGGAGTTTTCCTAAGGCAGCACCTCTCACATTGTTCGCACCAAGCCTTGATTTCCTGGAACATCCGTGGCCAATAAAACCTCTCCCTTATCATGTGCAATGTCCTCTCAAAACCAAGGTGGCCTGAGTCATCGTGGAGAGCAGTCTTCACTGATATACGCAAATCCTCTGGTAGCACCAATTGCTCAACTACTCCCCTTTGGCTGTCTTGGACGCAGCGGTACAGGATGCCATCCCTTACCGCTAACCTTCTCCACTCCTTTAAGAGAAGGCGCACGTGCCCTTCAGCACTCATTCGCTCGCTGCGGCTCGGCTTCTGGTTCATACTCTTGTAGTGCAAGACGGGGCCAATAACAAGGTCTTTTTTCTGCCCTGCACGGATCTCCTGTTTGGTCATGGTGGGCAGGGATTCCATCCCCACATCCCTGTAAGGCTCAGTGGATGTAGGTGGCCCGAGTTCCAGTTCCTCCCCTGCAGGCGTGCCATGGCCAGTGAGGCTTTGAGTATCCTGGGTAGCCTGTGTCTCTGCTGGGCTCAAACCTCTACTGGCGAAGGCTATGACCCTCTCAGCTCCACCTTGGATCTGAGCTAGAACAGCGCCCAGACCCTCCCCTGAGGCGTCCGTCTGCAGAACGAAGGGCAAGCTATAGTCAGGATCAGAGGTGTGGACTCGAGTCACATGACTTGGACTCGAGTCAGACTCGAGTCATTAATTTTATGACTTTAGACTTGACTTGAAAAAATGTTCTAAGACTTGTGACTTGACTTGGACTTTTACACCAATGACCTGGGACTTGAATTGGACTTGAACCGGTTTACTTGAAAAGACTTGATATTTTACCCCAAATATAAAATTTAACATGCATATTATATAGAGATTGAAAATGTGACGTCATTCACGGGTAGAACCGCAAAGGATTCTGGGAACTCGTGGCAAGCGGTACTAGCGCACGCAGGCTTTCAATTGAAATCAGTTATACAGCGATAAAAAGAAACACAAAAATGTCAAGAAGCTGTTGTATTATTAACTGCAATAGCCGGTCGCATGACAGCCACGGGAAGCCGACGGGTAAAGAGATCAGTTGTTATCGGATTACGTCATTGAAGAGAAATTGTTCGAGCCATGTTTCCGAAGTAACAAAGAGGCGACTGGATTGCAGCCATTCAAAGACCAAATATAACGTCCCAGAACACTCCAGCTCACAGGTTAGTCTGCTCCAAGCATTTCCACACAGGTCAGTCTGCTGTTGTAGTTAATGCGTCATTTTCATAACATAATTGGTGATATAGGTTACAAGCAAGTCTGGCGCTGAACAGAAATTGTCGCGCTATGCTCCTTTGTTTATTGTGCATAAATAGTGAATTGTCCTGACACAATATTGCATTTCGCTTCTGTTATTATGGTACATTGACAAAAACATATACTTTTATTCACAGGGTAAAACAGTTGTTTTGTATCACTAATTGCCCAGTGCGATTACAACATACAATATTATTGTCACTGCTACATTTCTGTGATGCTACCAGAAATTATTTCCACTGCTAATTAATTACCATTGAGCTCAAAGGTCCTATTAATAAATGGTTAACGAATGTGTATTTATGACGACGATTTGTGAGACTGGTAAACTTATGATACGTACGATGGTCTTTACTTTCTACACGGTGCATTTCAAGGTCCTGCACCCATCCGTCGGTAAACTGTACCTGGGCTTGTTGCAGTGACCTGAAGTTACTAAACTTCACGAGTGTATGCACTCACAAGAACCGTATAATTATAAATATGCATATAAATATGCTACGATGAGATAGCTGACTTCATCTAACTAGCAAATGTTTTCCAGGCTACGTTGGTGATGCAGTTTTTTTTTTAAATGATATTTAAAAAAAAATCATTTATTTATATATGTATGATATGTATGATATTTTTGTCATGCGATTTTAAAGCCGGTCCTACAACCGCATCCAAGAATAACATGCAGCTTAACTCAGAACTGTCGGTGAAAATTATTCTTGGAGCTAGGTTTAATTGAGCTGCATTCTAAAGAGGTGCAATTTCACAATTTGTGTATATTTCCTAAGTTCACTATTTTGTCATGTGTTGAGAAAAACACAGATTTAAAAATTACATGGTCTAATATTTACATTTAGCATATAACTGCAACATGCTTTTTTTCGTTTTTTTTAAAGACTCGAAAGGACTTGAAATTCAAAGTTTCAGACTTGTGACTTGACTCGGACTTTTACACCAGTGACTTGAGACTCGACTCTGACTTGCCTGACATTACTTGAGACTTGACTTGAGACTTGAGGATAAAGACTTGAGACTTACTTGAGACTTGCAAAACAATGACTTGGTCCCACCTCTGGTCAGGATATCCCAGCACTGGAGCGCTTGTCAGCCTTTCTTTTAGGGTCTTAAATGCCTTCTCGCATTCATCTGTCCACAAAAAGGGTGGGTCGGTAGCCAGACTTTTCTTTCCCCCTCTCCTTTTCTTTCTGGGGTCACCAGCAGTTAGGCGGTACAGGGGAGCAGCTAGGGTAGAGTACCTACTTACATACCGCCTATAGTATCCAGCGAATCCCAGGAATTGCAACACTTCTTTGCGATTTGTGGGCCTCACCCAGTTTTCCACCTTGCTGATCTTCTCTGGGTCTGTCCGGATCCCCTCAGCAGACACTAAGTGACCCAAATACTGAACCTCCTTTCTCACTAGGTGGCATTTAGAAGGCTTTAACTTCAAGCCATGCTCCCGAAGCCGATCGAACACCAGCTGCAGTCTTTCCAGATGCTCATCAAAGGTTTTGGAGAATATGATGAGATCATCAAGATAGATTAGGAGGTGGGTGAAGTTCAAGTCGCCAAAGCAGCAGGTCATGAGTCTCTGAAAGGTGGAGGGAGCATTCTGCAGTCCAAAGGGCATACGATTTGCTTCAAACAGCCCCATAGGGGTGCTGAATGCCGTCTTGTGTTTGTCATGCTCCGCCACCTCCACCTGCCAATAACCAGAGGTGAGGTCAAGGGTGGAGAAGTATCTTGCCTGCCCTAGAGCCTCCAGGGCTTCCTCTATTCTGGGGAGAGGGAAAGCATCTCTCGTGCTACAAGAGTTCAGTTTCCTGTAGTCAATACACAGCCTTAGTGATCCATCTTTCTTGGTTACGATCACGACCGGTGAAGCATATGGACTTTTGCTGGGCCTGATAACTCCTGCTACCTCCATTTCTGTCAGCAACCTTCTCACATCCTGCCACTGTGATGGGGGGATCTTACGGTAAGGCAGTCGAAATGGCTTAGAGTCGACCAGAGGGATTTCATGTTGCACAGTCTTTGTATGGCCATAATCCAGGGGGTGCTGTGAGAACACACCCATGTTCCTTTCCACAAGCTCTTTAAGAAGGGAGCGCTGGTGCTCGTTTTCGACATCTGCTCCACTTAAATCCACTTCCTGGCTTGTCACAACGTGGTCCATACCCAGGCATGCTTCTCTGCCTCTGCTAATGTGATGGCTGCCCCGCACCCTGTCTGAAAAGTCCACAATACTTTCCACCAGAGATGCCCTGGCCAAATGCGTGTGAGGCTTGATAGTGATAGCATGCTGGGAGAGGTTCATCACTCTTACCGGGGCACATCCTTTCTTTACATCAGCAAGAACTCTGGCGACCAGGATGTCTTGGCTGAGCCGCAGGGAGGGGTGGCCTTCAATTAGGGCTGTATAAGTCTTTCTTTGTGGTCCAGCTTTTATTTTGCACATTAAATCCATCTCTTTCCCTGCTTGAATGTGCACCTTGCGACCAGTATAAACAACAGGGCCCACTGTGTCATCCATATCACACTGTTCAGTGCTCTCAATCTCTAGCAGGGAGGCGTGCCACTCCGGATGAGTCTCCTTGACCTGGAGGAGGAACTGCTGGCCATAGGTTGCCTGGAGGTGACTTCTGGAGGCACGGAGGACATTAGTTCCCACAAGCAGAGGAACAGAGGAGCGGTACTCTGTGTTAGTGACAACAAAAGCAGGCACACCCTTAAACTCTCTCCCCAACAATTTTAGGTTGATGCGTAGCACACCATGGTAGGTGACACTCTGGCCCCCTGCACCTTCTATGGGTATCTTAGAAGGCTGCAGTTTTTGTTTATGGAGGGTGGGGTGGCTGCGCCAGTACTGATGCGTAATACTGGTTATCTGGGAGCCAGAGTCGATGAGTGCCCTGCACTTCATTCCGTTGACTTCCACCTCCCCCTCATTCCTGGGACCAACTAGGGGAGTGCTCTCTCCTCCGTCACCTTTGTTCACCTGCAGTGTGGGGACTTGCTGCTCGCCCATGGTTGCCCCGGCGACCATGGGCTTTATCTGTTTAAAGGCTGAGCTGAGTAAGTGTTTCCCTCCATGGGGGTCAGAGGCTGAGGATCGTGTGCCCACGTCTGTTCAGGCCCCGGGAGCACTGCTCTGCAAACCCGGGCTATATGTCCTTGCTTCCCACACCGGTAGCATGTGACCACTGACATTGGGGTTGTAGCCCCAGGGGGTGGTCGGACTCTCAGTGGAGTGGCAGAGGATGGAGCATAAATCCTCGATTCAAGGTGGGTCAACTTGGCCATCTGCTCCTCCTGGCTCAATGCTAATTTCTTGACCATCTCTGCTAGCTCTGACCACTCTGAGGAATGTTTAGCCTTTTCTGCCTTCACATTCACACTACACTCTGATGCCACTTGTACCTGGGCATACATTTTCTTTGATTTGTTTTGAGGCTGGAATCTCTTTGTTTCTTTTGCTAAATTTCGGAGCTCAGCCTGCAGCTCACGGAAACTCAAAAGCCGGGGCTTCATTGGCGAGATCCTCGCATACACATCCTCATCATTAATCCCCCGTATGAACTGCCGGGTGAGTTTACTGTCAGGGTGAGGGAAAGACTTGCCTCCTCTTTGGTTTCCTTCCACAGCTCGCAGTGTTGCCTCCAGTGCTATAGCATATGAACAGGCAGACTCCCCAGACCTCTGAACACGCTCATAGAAGTCCGCTAGTAGATCTGAGGAGCTCTGTGTGTCGCCGTACTCTGCTCTCAGTTCTTCGAATGCCCTTTCAGGTGTTTGGTCATGGAGAGGTAGATTCAGGACCAGCTTTCGGGCTTCACCAGTTAGGTGACGCACCACTGTGGAAAAGCGGAGGTGAATGGGGAGCTCTATTGCCTCAAGAAGATACTGCATGTCACAAATCCAGTCCTCTACAAGCATCTTGCTGTCAGCACTGCCAGTGAAGACTTGGACATTTTTCACTTGATGAGTCTGTATAAAACCACCGTAGGCAGCTAATGGGGGGTTAGCGTTGGCTGCAGCCCCGCCCGGAGCACTTAAAGATGTATGCACCTGCTGGGGGGGTATGCCAGGGTGTCCACTAACTCGGGGGTCTAAAGCAGAGGTTGGTACGTGCATTGAGGCATGGGTGCCGGGTGGGGCTATAAAACCTCCATGGGTCATATTCACGATAGGGGGCATGACAGTGTTGGGGCTTATAGCAGATGAGTGGAGGGGGGCTCGAGAGTCATGGACAGCAGCTAGTGGCATGTGGGGCAAACGGGGCGTCAGCCCATGCTTTGAACTTTCAAGGGTCTGCTCGGCTGCAGAGGGATTATTCATTATGCCCACTCCCTGCACTGTTAGGGGGCTTGGCATGGCGGCTTGGGGGGCAGGTGTGGAATACAGATGGCTGGTGTATGCTTGGGGGCTGAATGGAACGGTCATCGTTGGGTAAGGAGTGTTAAGTGATTGGTTCAGGGTGGGATGCTGGGTACTGTGCACCGCTGGGTAGTTGGGATATGAGGCAACATGGGGTGCCGGTGTAGCAGTGGGCCCATGGACACTGGCCTGAGGGGAAAAAGCAGGGGGCATAGTTATCTGTACATCTGGCCGAAACACTGGAGGGGCTGTAGTTAGAGGGCTGTGGTTGGACTGGCTTGTCTGGTTGGTTGGCACTGACCTTGGGCGAATTTCAGATAGGTGTGAGGGCACCTGCATTTGGCCTCCATAGGGTGGCAGTGGTGGGGCATGAGCTGGAGCCACGCCAAGATCAGTCTGGGGTGAAAGCATGGTTGGTGGTGGGGTCTGTTGTGTGCCCAGCCCAGAGTCGGTGAGGTCCCTGATTGGGGTGTGATACTGTAACCGCTGGCCAGTGAAGCTGGGGAACTGGGTGACCAGCTTCGACTTCACTGATGACTGTTGGTCCACTGTACTGGCGCTAGCTGTAGCCCCTTCATTCAAAAGGTGAGGCTGTGCCCTCTTTGGAGTGTCTGCAAAGTCTCTCAACATTTTCACTGTCCTGTATCTCTAATTTAGCTGCAACAGAAAATGTGTGTGGGCTACTTGTAGTATGCTTAACTGTGAGTAAGTACAATATATTTCTAGTAAAATAGAACACAACACAGATGTATGACAACTATCATTCTATAACGCAGAAAAAAAAGGATTCACAAAAAACCAGCATTAAACTCAGAGTGTAGTTAAACAGCTATCTTCAGCACAGAGGTTGTGAATGACGCAAATCAGCAGCAATTGCTTAACCGTATTCAATGATTATCATTATAGACAGGGAACATCATTTAGCATTCTTTCTACAATTCAAGTCTCTGAGTCTCTTTTTTTTTTTCAGGGACAGAAACCCTCAAATGAAACCACCCCAAGATTTCACTTTCAAAGGATATGCCTGGGGAGATGAAAGTCCCAGTAATACAGCTGCACAGGCAGTTATATACTTAGTTCAGCACCCCATCAGATGGCGACACCTCTTACTATGGCTGCGTAGCTGGGGGGTGTCGGCATTGCTTTCTCTTCGGTCTCGAAGTGCCACAAATCCGGGGTCACGGCACCAAAGATGTAACCCAACCAGTGCAGGGGCCTCCCTACACCCCGGACTCTGCGTTGTGTTAGTTTGTGTTGGATTGGGGTGCACCGCAGAGAGACCAGTCGGACACAGGCGCTCGATTTGTGGCTCGGACCGGGCCGTTTATTCGGAAGCAGGGGCAAACACCACTCCAACTCTGCTGCTGGCCCTTTTCAAATCACAGCAAACACTGCGTGACCATCAACATTGCAAAATACAACAACACATATACACAGAATACACATTAAGTAACAATAACCGTGCCTTCTACAACATTCCACGGTCTCGGGGATGAGTACAACACAAAACTGATGCGGTTCGCCACTGGCAGTGCTTGCCTTTTCAAATCACAGCAAACACTGAACCAAGATGGCGCCCGCGCGAACAAGAAATCTGAAGTACGGTGTCCTGCAGAGGACAAATGGTCAAAATTGCTAAATTTTACACCATATATGCAGCTCAACAGCGACACCTTGTGACTTATTCCAGTCACTACCTTACAAAAGCAGCAGTTTTTCTAATGCACCACCTTCATGTTTCCTTCATATTTGAATCCCCCTGTAGATGCTGACAGGTAACCATGTCACACAGAGCTCAAGCCTTTGAATCCAGCTGTGATCGTTGATTTTCTATTGAATGGACTTTTTCAAATCCAGCTGTAGGCCTGTGTTTATGAGCTCATTAACAGCTGTTTGTTTAGAGAGACGTGGTCCTCACAGGACAGCCACTACAAACTATGATTTTATAGAATATGATGCATTACTGCAGATTCAACACAATAGAAAGGATTTGAAATGAGCTCAGCCTTAAACATGTGCAGCAGTAATATTGATCCACAGACACTGATGGGAACATTTTTCTGCACAATAAGTACTTTGACTTTTCATACTTCCATCCATCCATCCATCTTCATCCGCTTTATCCGAGGCCGGGTCGCGGGGACAGCAGCCTAAGCAAAGAAGCCCAGACCTCCCTCTCCCCAGCCACCTCCTCCAGCTTATCCGGGGGAACACCAAGGCGTTCCCAGGCCAGCCGAGAGATATAATCTCTCCAGCGTGTCCTGGGTCTGCCCCGGGGCCTCCTCCCGGTGGGACATGCCTGGAACACCTCACCCAGGAGGCACCCAGGGGGCATCCTTGTCAGATGCCCGAACCACCTCAGCTGGCTCCTTTCGATGTGGAGCAGCAGCGGCTCTACTCTGAGCCCCTCCTGGATGGCTGAACTTCTCACCCTATCTCTAAGGGAGAGGCCAGCCACCCTTCGGAGGAAGCTCATTTCCGCCGCTTGTATCCGCGATCTCGTTCTTTCGGTCACTACCCACAGCTCGTGGCCATAGGTGAGGGTAGGGACGTAGATCGACCGGTAAATTGAGAGCTTCGCTTTTACACTCAGCTCCCTCTTCACCACGACGGACCGGTGCAGCGTCCGCATTACTGCAGCTGCAGCCCCAATCCGTCTGTCGATCTCCGGCTCCCTTCTCCCACCACTCGCGAACAAGACCCCGAGATACTTGAACTCCTCCACTTGGGGCAGGAACTCATCCCCGACCCGGAGTGGACACTCCACCCTTTTCCGCCTCAGATTTGGAGGTGCTGATCCTCATTCCCGCTGCTTCACACTCGGCTGCGAACCGTTCCAGTGCGAGCTGGAGGCCATCACCCGATGAAGCCAACAGAACCACATCATCCACAAAAATCAGAGATGAGATTCTGAGGCCACCAAAGCGAAAGCCCTCCGCCACTTGGCTGCGCCTAGAAATCCTTTCCATAAAAATTATGAACAGAATCGGTGACAAAGGGCAGCCCTGGCGGAGCCCATCACCCACCAGGAACGAGTCCGACTTATTGCCGGCAATGCGAACCAAGCTCTTACAACGGTTGTATAGGGATCGAATGGCCCGTAGCAATGGGCCAGACACCCCATACTCCCGCAACACCTCCCACAGGACACCACGAGGGACACAGTCGAATTCCTTCTCCAAGTCCACAAAACACATGTAGACTGGTTGGGCAAACTCCCATGCACCCTCAAGTATCCTCGAGAGGATAAAGAGCTGGTCCAGTGTTCCGCGACCAGGACGAAAACCGCATTGTTCCACCTGGACAACAACAACACCTACGCCAGAATGCTGTTTATAGACTTCAGTTCAGCATTCAATACAATCCACCCCTCACAAGTCATCAGGAAACCGACAGACCTGGGCATCAGTTCCCTCATCTGCAAATGGTTACTGGACTTCCTGACCAACCGCCCCCAACATGTCCGGCTGGATAACCACTGCTCACCTACCATCACAATGAACACCGGTGTACCACAAGGCTGTGTGATGAGCCCTTTCCTCTACTCCCTCTTCACCCACGACTGCAGACCTGCTGATGGTTCCAACACCATCATTAAGTTTGCAGATGACACCACGGTGATTGGCCTCATCAGTGACAACGATGAGGCCGCCTACAGGGAGGAGGTGGATCGTCTGGCTGAGTGGTGCGACAGAAACAACCTGCTGCTTAACACCGAGAAGACCAAGGAGCTCATCGTGGACTACAGGAGGAATGCTGACCCACATCCACCCATCCACATTAAGGGGACGGCTGTGGAGCGTGTGAGCAGCTTCAAGTTCCTGGGAGTCCACATCTCCGAGGATCTCACCTGGACGACCAACTGCTCCAAGCTGGTCAAGAAGGCTCACCAGTGCCTCTTCTTCTTGAGGACTCTGAGGAAGAACCACCTGTCCTCAGACATCCTGGTGAACTTCTATCGCTGCACCATCGAGAGCATCCTGACCAACTGTATAACAGTCTGGTACGGGAACTGCTCTGCCTCGGACCGGAAGGCGTTGCAGAGGGTCGTGAAAACTGCCCAGCGCATCGCCGGAGCACCACTTCCTGCCATAAAAGACATCTACAGGAAGCGGTGTCTGAAAAGGGCTGGGAAAATCATCAAAGACCCCAGTCACCCATCGCATGGACTCTTCACCCTCCTGCCCTCTGGGAGTCGCTACAGGAGCCTCCGGACTAAGACCACCAGGTACCGGAACAGCTTCTTCCCCACAGCTGTCAGACTCCTGAACTCTGCCTCCTGACATCTGACCCACGTTAAACTCATGGACTGAACATACACACACCCACAATGGACAACTGTACCCTCAAACACACAATAATAACATGGACTGAACCACCACTCACAACCACTAGCACTTTATATAGCCTCTGCAGAAACTATCTACACCCTCACTTATCTTAACTGCACTACTGTATAGCTCTGTGTAAATAATCATTCTGTACATTCGATAATCTTTAATCCTACAACTGTTTACAACTTGCATAGTTCCCATTTCTGTATAGCTGTATATCTCAGATTCTGTAAAGTTATTTATTTCATATTCTGTATAGTTTTTCATATTTATATCCTGTTCATATCCTGTACATAGCTTGTACTCACTACAGCCTGTACATACTTATAGTTATAGAATATTCACAACATACTTCATACCGTGTACATTATAACATACCATAATAGACCCATTTCTGTAATATACTCACATATCTATATTATTGCTAATATATATTGTAATATATCTATATCACTAAAGCACTTCTGGATGGATGCAAACTGCATTTCGTTGCCCTGTACCTGTGCATGTGCAATGACAATAAAGTTGAATTCTATTCTATTCTATTCTATTCTGTATCCGAGGTTCGACTAGCGGACGAACTCTCCTTTCCAGCACCCTGGCATAGACTTTCCCAGGGAGGCTGAGGAGTGTGATCCCCCTGTAGTTGGAACACATCCTCCAGTCCCCCTTCTTAAAGATGGGGACCACCACCCCGGTCTGCCAGTCCACGGGTACTGCCCCTGATCTCCACGCAACATTGCAGAGGCGTGTCAACCAGGACAGCCCTACAACGTCCAGAGCCTTCAGGAACTCGGGGCGGACCTCATCAACACCAGGGGCTCTGCCACCAAGTTGTTTAACTGCCTCAGTGACCTCGCCCCCGGAAATTGGCGGGTCACTCCCCTCATCCCCAGACTCTGCTTCCTCCTCGGAAGACGTGTCAGTGGGATTAAGGAGGTCCTCGAAGTATTCCTTCCACTGCCTGACAATTTTCTCAGTCGATGTCAGCAGCGCTCCACCAGCACTATACACAGTGCAGGTAGAGCACCGCTTTTCATACTTTATGTACAATTTGCCAGTACTGCAGTTTTGTGTGTAGTGAGGTGTTTTCATGGTGTTTTCTTGGTGCTTTTACTAAAGCACCAAGAAAATTCTTCCAAATGTTGTCAAACTGAGCTGTGTGATGCAGTGAGTGTGACAGAAACACTCAGACTGTGTTTCTCTGCTTCATCAAGTCAAATCTGGTCCTCAGAGACTGAATAAAGTCCTGTCCCACTAACAGCAGCTCCAACAGTCTGTTCACTGCTTTCTTCCTGTCAGTCTTCATCTTTCTGCTGCGTCTCCTCTTCACACTGACCACTTTCTATCTAACAGTGAGCTCCCAGTGAAGCAGCAGCATTCAGCCTGTTAGAGTCAACACAAATGTCTCCATCCAAGCTCATGTTGTGCTTTGTTGTCCTCTCAGTCCCCCAGGTGGAGGTGGATTCAGGGGTGGAGTCTGTCCAGCTGCCCTTCAACACCACACCTCACCTGCCTAAAGATGCTAAAGTGGAGTGGATGGATAACAATACAAAGGTCCACGTGTATGAGAACGGCTCTGACCAGCCTGAAGAACAGCACCAGGTTTACAGAGACCGAACGAAGATGAATGAAGACCTGCTGAAAAGTGGAGACCTCAGTCTGACCCTGAAACACCCCACAGATGGAGACAACTCCACCTACACCTGCACCGTCTACAGCAGAAAGGGAAACATCCTGCTGAAGAAACAAGTGGAGCTGAAAGTCAGAGGTCAGTACTGTAGATACAGGTCAAAGGTCCTATAGCAGCAAACAGCAGCTGATCCACAAATCTTTGTCTGTGTTAATAAAGTCGGATCAATTCAAATAGTTTGTTGCTCTGCACTTGAAAGCAGCAGTTTTTCTAATGCAGTGTAGTGTACTTCTCCCAGTGAAGCAGCAGCATTCAGCCTGTTAGAGTCAACACAAATGTCTCCATCCAAGCTCATGTTGTGCTTTGTTGTCCTCTCAGTCCCCCGGGTGGAGGTGGATTCAGAGGTGGAGTCTGTCCAGCTGCCCCTCAAAACCACACTTCACCTGCCTGAAGACGCTAAAGTGGAGTGGAAGGATAACAATACAAAGGTCCACGTGTATGAGAACGGCTCTGACCAGCCTGAAAAACAGGACCAGGTTTACAGAGACCGAACGAAGATGAATGAAGACCTGCTGAAAACTGGAGACCTCAGTCTGACCCTGAAATACCCCACAGACTGGCACAACTGGACCTACACCTGCACCATCTACAGCAGGGAGGGAAACATTCTGATGATGAAACAAGTGAAGCTGAAAGTCAGAGGTCAGTGCTATAGATACAGGTCAAAGGTCAGAGGTCATGCAGGAGTTTATTCTCTAAAAGCTTTTAGTTTGAATCTATTTTCAGTTCATTCAAATAAAATAAATTCTTTAATGTTTTGATCTAAAAGCCAAAAATGTCAGGCGGAGCAACTGTGTGTTTAAATGAACTAAGAAGACCATTAAAATGATCCTAACTTCAAAATAAAAGCCTCTGGCATGATTTGAGTTCAGATCAAATCAATAGTTTTGTTTTGTTTAGTCTAAATCAATGTAAACGTATAAATATCAATAATTTTAAAATTGCTGAGATCATTGAAACACTTTGATCCAGTCATTTGGATGTTGTCAAATGTCAACCAACCAACACCTAGGTGGAGTCCCAGCTGAAGCTGAGAGATACTCAGAGATCAGAGACAGAAGCAGCTGTATGTAAGCGTTCTACAGGACGGCGTACACAAACCTGATATTACTGATGTCTCCTAGATATTTCTCATTCAAGGATTCAAAGTGTTTATTGTCATGTGTCACAAGAGAAAAGGGCATTTCTCTGTGCAATGAAATCCTTTCTCTGCTGTCCACCTACAGATGCCGGTTAACATATACATTAAGAATGAACATATAAATACAAATAGTACAAATAAATAAATAAGGACAGAAAGAGGAGACAAAATATGGAAATGTGAAACATAGATGTGTGCAAAGAGCTATAGCTGTATATGGTGGTTTAATATGCAGGATGACCTGATGTGCAAAAAACGTTATTATTACTGTTCAAAAATAGGTCAACTGTTCAAGAGTCTGATGGCAGTGGGGAAGAAGGAGTTGTTGAGTCTGGATGTTCTGGATTTCACGCTTCTAAACCTTTGTCTCGAGGGCAGAAGTGTGAACAGTGGGTGTTGGGGGTGTGTGGGGTCTTTGAGGATGTTGGCAGCTCTCCTCTGGACTCTGCAGAGCAGATGCTCTGCAGAGAGGGCAGCGGAGTCCTGGTGATCTTCTCCGCAGTTGCTATCACTCTCTGCAGGCGTTTGGTCCGTAGCAGTAGTGCTGCAATACCATGCAGTGATGCAGCTGGTCAGTGTGCTCTCCACAATGCAGCTGGAGAACCTGCTGAGGATCTTGGCCGACATACCAAATTTCCTCAGCCTCCTCAGGAAATACAGCCGCTGCTGAGCCTTCTTGACCAGCTGTGTGGTGTTCAGTGTCCAGGTGAGGTGCTCAGGGATGTAGACGCCCAGGTACCTAAAGCTGCTCACCCTCTTCACTTCAAGGACCCGGATAAACAGTGACTGGTGAGGCCTCCTCTTCTTCCTCATGCCCAATATCATCTCCTTTGTCTTATCAGTGTTGAGTTTGAGGTTGTCGACCTATTGGGCCTGTAGGCATACTGCAGGGGAACCAGCGTGTCTGTGATGTTGCTCTGGATGTAGGCCAGCACCACTCTCTCAAAGCACTTTGCAATGAGTGGAGTGAGTGCAACTGTTCTGTAGTTGTTCAGGCAGGTGGTTGGGCTTTTCTTGGGGAGAGGGATGATGGTTGTGACCTTAAACATGTGGGGACAGTGTTCTGGGAGAGGTTGAAGATGGAGGTAAGAACCTCAGCCAGCTCATTTGCAAATGCTTTAAGAACCCGTCCCACCATGTTGCCTGGTCCTGCTGCCTTTGAGGGTTGATCCTCCTCAGAGCTTTGTGCACCTGGTCTATTGAGACTGCTGGCAGGGGTGGGGGTTGGGTGGTCTGGAGGGTCTGGAGGATCTGGGAGGTCTCAAAGCGGGTGTAGAATGCATTGAGATCATCCAGCAGACTGCCTGAAGAGCTGATGGTGCTGGTGCTGGTGCTGGCCCTATACTCTGTGCTGCAGGCCTTGCCACATGCGCCTGGGGTCAGCAGAAGAATAGAAGCCATCCAGCTTCTCTCTGTACTGCCTCTGTTCCGCTGTGATGGCTTTCCTCAGTCCGGACTTTGCAGCTTTGTACAGCAGTTCTCCATGCTGGCTGCAGTTTGAAACACATCCCAGTCTGTTTGGACAAAGCAGTCCTGTAGGATGCTCTCAGTCTCTGGTGTCCAGAGTTTCACAGGTTTAGTGACAGGGTTCGATTGTTTCAGTTTTTGCCTGAAAGTCGGGTACTTGAACAGAGAGATGTGGTGCAGCCCTGAATGCTGTAGACAGGGTGTTCTTGTCACGGGAAGCAATGGCCACGTATTGGTGGTATTTTGGGAGTGCAGTCTGTAAGTTGCATTTATTAAAGTCACCAGCAACAATAAAAACAGCATCTAAATGAGTAGTCTCTAATGCACTGATGATGTCATAGTTTGCCGAGCGCTGCTGTGGAGTCAGCTCACGGCAGGATGTAAACAATGGCCAGAAGCACAGCTGAGAACTCCCGCGGCAGATAGTAGGGGCAGCATTTCAGCATTAAAAACTCCATATCTGGCGAACAGTACTTGTTGACAGTCTGTACGTCTCCACACCATGATTTATTAATCAACGCACACACACCTCCCCCAATACCCTTACGGGAGGCTGCAGTCCGGTTTCCTTGGTATATGGAATGGGTCTGCAGTTGAATGGTGCACACTTTGTCTGAGAGCCAGGTCTCGGTGAAAATAAGAGCGCAGCATTCTCTAATTCCCCCGCCTCCCCCTCTTGCGTTGCTTATGTTGTCATTTCCGAAGTGCTATCCTGGGGTCGGCTGAGTCACTAGGGCTCGGTGTTTCAGGGAGTGGTGGTGGCGGTGGCTGCCGCGGCGAACAATGACTTGAAGTTGCGGTGGAAGGGTGAAGCCCAGAGGATTGTATGTGTTACCGATGTCAAGTAGTGCCTGTCTCGGGTATGTTAATAGTGCACTGCACTTATCAAGTGCAAACAAAGCAAAAAGTAAGCAAAAGCAAACAACAAGTTGGCATCTGAGAGCGGAGCAAACAAACACGTCTGCCTCAAGGGGCAACATGTTGAAAGCAGAGCGCTGTAAAGGAAAGGGCTGTGATTGGTTCATAACACGTCAATGAGAAGAAAGGAAAGCTTCAGAGCAACATGAATGAAACAAAGTGTTTTGATGACGACTGAAAGCCAAAACTGTCCCTGAAATCAGAATCCAGTTCATCTCCAGCCCTGTCAGCAGTTCCAGCTGTAGTGCTGTTACAATAATAGTCATCACTTCTAGTTTCACAGCAGCAAACTGGGAACATTCAGCGTCTCAAAGATTGACCTGTTAGCACCTGCAGACATTGTTGAGCGGGGTCTGCTGATCTTGTCTTCATTTCTCCACTATTTGGAGAAGCTTCAGCAGGATCCACAGTCAGAGTCAAAGTGGAGTTCTAGCATGGACGTGACGCTTCAAGAAGCTTCAGACAGACAGTGTTCTCCAAAAGTTCTGCTCTAAAAGGAAACTTTGAGCTGTGATTGTTGTAGTCAGAAGGATGGAGGCTGGATCTTTGAAGAGCGTCAGCGTACTGACACAGCTGCTTCTGCCTGATCACTTGGAAAAATTATCTCAAACAGAATCCATCAATGATCAGAGAGAAACACATCAGCTCAAAGCCTGGAGTTCATACTGAAGCCCACAGTTATATGTAGGCCAACAACACGCTGTTTGAAACCAATGAATTTACTGTACTGAGGAACTCAAATGAGTCAGTAAGATCATCAACATGGATCTTAAAATCAGCAGCTCAGATCATGTGATCACACATAAGAACCATGGAGCAGGAAACATCTGAGAGTTCAGCTGCAACTCTGATGGAGTCTTAGGAGGGCGGAGATACCTGCACAGATAGCAGCTGTTTCACACTTTAACAAGCAGCACCTCCAAACTACACCCTTCATCCACCTTAATAGGGGAGCATTTGAAGCCAAAGCTCCACCCACCCAGCCACTTTCTCTGGGCTGACTGAAACAATCATATGTGGGGTCAGAGTTCACAGACTAGACAGTCCTCTCCAGGTTTCATCCTGTTTCTGTTCAAAACATCAAATCAAGCTGATGGGAAGTTGTAAAATCCTTCAGAATAAAAGCCTGACTATTCAGAGCTCCAACATTAAGAAGAGCAAAGTGAACCAAGGTGGGTGGAGGCAGCAGAGAAACTGTAGGGTGGAGCTGAATGCTTCATCAGTGGGATGGTGCAGCAGATTTCCTCCACCTTGCACAAACTGTCGTGTTAGTTATCATGACTGGAACATCCAAAATGTCTCCAGAGGCTCCGAGTCCAGCTGAACATGTATTAGTGTTTAGAGTGGAACTGAGCTGATAGGGACTAGGACCTGGGGGACGTCAGTCAGTGACGGAGCGGTCAGCAGGTGTGGGCAGGTGTGGGCAGGTGTGGACAGGTACTTGATGGAGTGTTTCCTGTTGGACTCCATATGATATGTTAGCAGAGAGGATCTGGCTCCTGATTGGTTGAAGTGGAGCCCATCTGCTGCAGAAAGATGCCTCCTGTCCCAGAAAACATTGACGTTGTCTCTAAAGCCCAGGCTGTGGGCGTCACACACAGAGGAGAGCCAGGTGTGGAGGCCGAGCAGCCGCCCAAACGCCCCACGGCCACAGGTGGGAGTGGGGCTGGAGATACAAACACTATGGTGGGCTTGTTTCACAGCCTCACAAAGACACACAAAGTCCAGTTGGAGGAAGTGGGAGCGCTGTTTGGAGTCCGGTTTGTGCCCATGTGGATAAGGATGGTGTCGGCCTCCGGACGGGATCGTATTCTGCCAGGAAACTTGTCTAAAATGTCCCAGAGCGTCGGGCCGGGAAAAGACAGAGCGGACGCCTCCTTTATTGTGAAATTCCTCACCATCTGACTAACAGCAGCGCAGGAAGCCCTGCAGTTACAGAGAAACTGTCTGAGTCGCATTGTTGCTGCAGTTTACCTGCAACTGCTGTGAAGAAAAAGTCTCACTGTGTTTGTGTTTGGTCCTAATCTGCTGCCTGTCTGTTTGACATGCTGGATTTCCAGCTGATAGATGACAGATTAGAAACTGATCAGTCTATTGATCACACAATATTCCATCAATAGAACTGATTTGACTTTGATTTGTGTAACAAAGTGATTTCCACGTCTCCTTCATGATGTGACAGTGTCAGAGCTGAATGCACTTGTAGAGTATCATGTTTTTATGGCTCACATTTAAAGTGTTGCAGCTCTAATGTACAGCTGTCATATTAGAAATAGAAGCAGCTCTGATTTTAGTGCTCAAAGAAATCTATGAAGTGATGAATTCACACATGAACAGTTTTCTGCAGCGTTCCTCTCGGCCTTATTTGCAGCTCCACTCTTGTTTTTGCTCTAATAATTATTTCTCTCCATGAGCTGTTTCTCTGCCTGAAGGAGGCGCCACTCCATCGCTTCATTTAGTGCAGAACAAGAGTCACATGATGCTGCTCTGAACACCAATCACACTTTGTACAGCTCATGTTGTGTTTGTTGTCCTCTCAGTCCATCAGGTGGAGGTGGAGGAGGGGGCGGAGTCTGTCCAGCTGCCCTTCAAAACCACACAAAACCTGCCTGAAGATGCTGAAGTGGAGTGGGTACGCTATGAACCTGAATACAGGAGGGTCCACGTGTATAAAAACGGCTCTGACCAGCCTGAAGAACAGGAAGTGGTTTACAAAGACCGAACGAAGATGAATGAAGACCTGCTGAAAACTGGAGACCTCAGTCTGACCCTGAAACACCCCACAGATGGAGACAGTGGAGAATATGAATGTGAAGTGAGGAGGAACGGACGGGTTAGATTCAAAACAGTGCAGCTCAAAGTCAAAGGTTTGTGCTTGTCTGTCTGTGTGTGTGTGTGTGTGTGTGTGTGTGTGTGTGTGTGTGTGTGTGTGTGTGTGTGTGTGTCTCTGACTGTGTTGTGTCTCCTCTGCAGGGAGAGTTCAGGTCCAGGATCAAACAGGGGACATCAGGAACAGAAGCAGCTCCATTGATCCGACTCCTCTGATGGCTGATCAATCAGTTTGATCTGTGTGTTCTTTGATTATTGATCAGTGATGTCAGAGTGGAGTCAGTGTGATGTTGTTGTTGTGTGTTTGAGACTTTTAGTGTCCATGAAGGTCTCTGCTGCCGTAGATCCTCTGAACTGTGACAGAGGTCTCACTCTGGAGGAAACTCTCAGCACTTTCCAGCAGCTCCTCCATCATGGAGGACGTTCCCTCACTGTAACAGGTGGAGGAGAGAGGAGAGGAAGCACAGGTGGATCCTCTGAGGAAGAGGAGCGTTCCTACAAACCACATGATCACATGACCAGAGGACAAGCATGTGCAGAAACACATTAAAGTCAGCCTGTAAACTCATCAGGATGATGTTTTCTGCTGTAAATGGAGCCGTGTTGTGTTTTTTTTAGAACAAAGCTGAGCACAGTAAGGATCAGATTTGAAAAATTATCACAGGACTGAGACGAACAAATGAGAACTGATGTAGTTATTTTGGGCTTCCTGGTGTCGACTCTGACTGAGGTGATGTTTCACAGAACCGAGTGGGCACTAACAGTTTCTGTGTCCTTGATGGAGCTTTCTCATCTTTTCAACATCTCTGCTGGACATAATCAGGAGTCTGTCGGCACATCCTCGCTGCAGGTGTGAAGAAGGAAACCTCACAGACAAAATGATGTAAATGTAAAAAAAGGTTTTGACAAAGCTTTAAAACCTATGTTTGCATTAAAAGTGGGAACTAGCACTAGACATGAGGCTGATTAAGCAGTTCCCGGATGCTGTTCAGTGCCCACCCTAAGGCCCATTTTTTTAGCTAAAGATTTAATTTGTTGCTTTTATAAAAAGCTATTCTTGATAATCCCGTATTGTATAACTAACCTGTTGTTACATCATGTGAGGCTGTGGTGTTGTCCTCTCCCTCTCCTCCTCCTTCTTTATTGCCCCACCCCTTGTTTCTCTCTGCCCCTGCCTTCTCCTTTAGGACACACCTGCTGCTCATTTGCCCTTGTTGACCACCAATTACCCTCAGAGGTGATATAAGCTGGAGGAGAGCAGTGTGGAGGTGGGAGAGGCTTCTGGTGGATTTCCTCTTTCTTGGTCAGTGTGTGAGTCTGGTCTAGGTGTGGAAAAGGCCTGCTGCATGTATGTGACCAGCCCCACCGTGCGTGGCTTGTTGTGAGTAGCTCAACTGGGCAGTGGTTTTGGTTAAGTGATGGCGGCCTCCATTGTTTGGTTTGGCCAGCCTGGTTATTTCTAAAAGCAGCGTTCCTGTCTTTTTCTGTTGAAGCCTTATAGTTGTTTTCTTTGTTGAAGTGGTCACCATCTCGTTGGGTTGACCTGCCTGATTTATCATTAAAGCAGCGTTGCTGTCTCTTTCTGTTGTTACTGTTTATATGATTATTGGATTAATTGATTATAATAAAGATTTATTTCGTGTTTTTTATCACCTCTGCCTGGCATCCTTTTCATTTCAACCCGGATCCGACTGTTACTGTTCCCCACCCTCTTCGCCTAGCTTTCATGTGGGGACGTAACACCTGTTGAATGGAATAAAGTCTGTTCCTTCAAATATATGTTCCAAGTATTCCTTTACAACTCCAATCTGAGAAGTTTTTCCACCTGTGTGTATGTTTGCATGCAATTACTGGTAGTCATTTTTAGAAACTCCCACCATGCTGTTAGAGATTTATTATTGCACAGTGCCTGTTATATACAGGCACTGACTTTATCACAGTAGATGTCTTTCTGAAAGCGCTGGATCTAGGTTTAAGAATATAATCCACCCACTGTTATCATCTTCAATGCCCTGTACCAACATAGAGCACAGCAGCTATCTGAACGCTACCCCAACAGAGGTCGATTATCTTCTTAGTACGACTCTGGATACTGTAGCTCCTGTGAAAACTAAGGTCTCAAATCAGAAGTACCTGACTCCATGGTATAATTCTCAAACATGTAACCTAAAGCAGATTAAGCTGGAGAGGAAATGGCGTGTCACAAATTTAGAGGATCATCATTTTGTGATGACTGTGGCAGCAGTCGTGTGGTTTTAGTGAAGAAGGACCCAAAAGCTGTGGTTTGAGTGAGCTTTATTATGGGAGGTGAAAACAACAAAAGCGAGGGTGTCGAGTACAGAACTAAAACATAACCTAAACTGGGAAAACTAGAGAACAAACCTGAAACCATAATATCCCAGGACGAACATGGGATGGAGAATAGAGAAGGCAGAGACACACCGAGTTACACAGACAATGCGACGAGGAACATAGGCAGGCACACGCTATAAATACACATGAGAAAACGAGGGCATGACACACCAGAGGGAAACACAGCTGAACCTAATTAGGCAAGACAAGGAAGTAAAACAGAATACGCTAACATGAGATGGGACCTTGAAAGGAAAACTGGAAATTCACAAACACAAACTCAGGGACACGAAGAGAGCACAAGGGGAGGACACAGGAAACCAAAACCAGAATAAAGTAGGACATGAGATAATAATATTAAACACAAAACGCTGGGTCAAACGACCCAGGACCATGACACATTTAGCCTGGAGAAATAGTTTGTTGCTTTATAAGAAAGCCCTCCGCAAAGCCAGAACATCCTACTATTCGTCATTGATTGAAGAAAATAAGAACAACCCTAGATTTCTCTTCAGCACTGTAGCCAGGCTGACAAAAAGTCAGAGCTCGTTGGTGAGAAATCTCACAGATCTAAAGCTACTTTTAGTACCATTGATATTTATTTAACTCTTTTTCTCCAATTGATCTTTCTGAGTTAACTTCAATAATTACTTCCTCCAAACCATCAACGTGTCTTTTAGACCAAATTCCTACAAAACTGCTCAAAGAAGTCCTGCCATTGATTAATTCTTCGATCTTAAATATGATCAACCTATCTCTAATGATCGGCTATGTACCACAGGCCTTCAAGCTGGCTGTAGTTAAACCTTTACTCAAAAAGCATCTCTAGACCCAGCAGTCTTAGCTAATTATAGGCCAATCTCCAACCTTCCTTTCATATCAAAAATCCTTGAAAGAGTAGTTGTCAAACAGCTAACAGACCATCTGCAGAGGAATGACTTATTTGAAGAGTTTCAGTCAGGTTTCAGAGCTCATCACAGCACAGAAACAGCGTGCTAGACCGTAATGCTGCATTTGATACTGTTGACCATAATATCCTATTAGAGTGATTAGAACATGCTGTAGGTATTACAGGTACTGCGCTGCAGTGGTCAATTATGGAGTTCCACAGTGTTCAGTGCTAGGACCAATTCTGTTTACATCATACATGCTTCCCTTAGGCAGTATCATTAGAAGACATAGCATACATTTTCACTGCTATGCAGATGACACCCAGCTCTATCTGTCCATGAAGCCAGATAACACACACCAATTAGTTAAACTGC
Source organism: Simochromis diagramma (assembly GCF_900408965.1). Classification (NCBI taxonomy): domain Eukaryota; kingdom Metazoa; phylum Chordata; class Actinopteri; order Cichliformes; family Cichlidae; genus Simochromis; species Simochromis diagramma. Next base: position 446,578 of record NW_024387119.1, on the reverse strand, counting down.
AGGAATGTCTTAAAGACAAAAAGACCTGGATGGCCGCTAACTTTCTGCTTCTTAATTCAGATAAAACTGAGGTTATTGTTCTCGGCCCTGAAAAGCTTAGAAATATGGTATCTAAGCAGATTCTTACTCTGGATGGCATTGCCTTGGCCTCCGGTAACGCTGTGAGGAACCTTGGAGTCATTTTTGACCAGGACATGTCCTTCAACGCACATATTAAACAAATACGTAAGACTGCTTTCTTCCATTAGCGCAACATCTCTAAAGTTAGAAATATCCTGTCTCAGAGTGATGCTGAAAAACTAGTTCATGCATTTATTACTTCCAGGCTGGACGACTGTAATTCATTATTATCAGGAAGTCCTAAAAACTCCCTGAATAGAATAGAATAGAATAGAATAATCCTTTAATTGTCCCACAAGGGGAAATTTGGGTGTAACAGCAGCAAGAAAAACACATATACAAACAAACAGTACACAAGACACAGAACAGAAACATACACAATTTTTTTACATATTTACATGAAGGAAAGTCTTCAGTTAATCCAAAATGCTGCAGCAAGAGTACTGACAGGCCCTCATTGGCTTCCTGTTAAATCCAGAATTGGATTCAAAATTTTGCTCATCACATACAAGGTCTTAAATAATCAGGCCCCATCTTATCTTAATGACCATATCACCCCATTAGAGCACAGGATGATCCACGGCTTCCACCTCAGCTCTTTTTCCAAAAAGAAGAGTGCTGTCTGCTGCCGCTCATACAAATCGACGTCAACTAGGTCCAGTTCGTGTCTTTGCAGCAGGTGTTGTTCTTCTGTCAATGTACTGTGTGGAAAATGGAGAAACAGGACCCAAATGCAGGACTTGCAGGCTGGTTAAGAATGAGCACGGTGCTTATAATAAAGACTGGATAAACTTAACTACAAGCCTAAGCTTTGTTTTATATGTTAATACTGTCATTTGTTTTACTTTGGTTGTTGTAAAGTTTTTCCCACACCATAACTGGAAAACTGTTCAATCGTACAGTCTGTTCCTGAAAACCTGGGCCTTCTTTGAAAGGCTGTTCCGTTTGAGCTCCATAACCAGTTTCTATAATACCTCGAAAGTATACTTTTCCATTGGGTATGTGAGGTTCAAAGTGTACATTAATCCAAACAGCATTGCAGCTGCTAAGGTATAGTTATCCAAATCCTGCAAGACTCTCTGGCCTCCAAGGACTATCCCAATGTCCTCAGGGCTGCCGCTGGCATCTCTTGACTTTATGATGTAAATTCCCATGGTTGTTTCCTTATTAGATCGTTGGATAATGGCTTCATCTGTGGCCTAGAAAATGCAGAATTCCAAAATTTAATTCAACAGAACACTGGTCAAAGAACATTATACCAAATTTTATTTTAATCTGTGTCACTATTCCAAAAAATGTTAATATTAACACATTAGGTGAACAAAAATAGATTCATTACAGCATGTGATTTGAGTCCTCAGAATGCTCAAAAAGGTAATTCATTTCTGAAGTGGAATCTCCATGCAAAGAAGCAGGGTTCGCAAAATCGCTAGCCCGACGTCCCGGGGCTAGCGATTTTTCCATCTCAGCCCTGCCCGTCGGGCTATCATAGGAAAGAAAGATATGTCAATGCTTTTGCATTCTTTCGCAAATGTAGCTGGGTAATTATGTCATCGGCATTGATGAGCCACTGTCAATATGTGACACATTGAAATCGCGTTTGAGTTTGCGCTTGTTTTTTGCTTTCACTTTCACTTTGCGATCGTGCGAACTGTGTGTAGAGTGCGGCAGCACTGATTGGTGAGTGACGATTAATTGCGCACCAATTCCTCTGGCATCGTCTTATCAATCGTTAGCTTACTATCAAACATGACAAGTGAAATCTCCTGCAGCAAGCTTAAACGTGATAGAGGTTGATTGCGCAGAGAATTGCTGATCGTTATGTAAGTATGTGTGTAAGAGCAGATGGATTTATGCAGGTATTTTAGTTCTGCAGAGCCAAACAAGACAGGTAAAGGTGAAGAAGGGGCAGCCAAAGAAAAGCCTACCACAAAACGGAAAAGTTATGACAAATCAGACTATGAGGGAAAAAGAAAGCGCAGTTTTTTTGGTTTCATGGACAAAAGAATTTATGTGGCTGGAATTTGACGAGCTAAATAATATACCTGTAAAATAACAACACCCCAGTAAAAGTCCACATATATAAAGGGTCTACACTCTTTTTCACTGGTGTTTATGCTTTAAAATCTTATTTACCTTCAAGTTTAAAACTCCAGATGGTAGTAGATTTTCCAAAGCGAGAGGGACAGTGCAGCCGATTTTTCCTCCATAACCTTTCCAGGGGGCGGAGCTTGAGGATAAAAGACGACTAATTTGTTTCTTCTCAACATGATTTATTCTAAAAGAATGAATATCCTTAAAGAATATGTGGAAATTAAAAGACAAAAATATGTTTAGATGTAAAATTTAAATTAGTCATCAGAATCAGAATCAGAATCAGAAAGGGGTTTATTGCCAAATGTTGAGCAGGTTTACAACATTAGGAAATTGCTGCGGTGCTTCAGTGCAAACATAGTGTCATAAATAGCACTTAAATAGACATGAAAAAATAAAAGTAGGGATAAGAATTAAAAGTGCTACGTAGAAAGATATGTGCATGAGATATACATGAGATATATACATGAGAATAAGAATTAAGAGTGCTACGTTGAAAGATATATACATGAGTGCAGGTGGTGATCAGTGCCAAACATGGAATGATGCAGTGAACACAGCGTAGGGTCATGTGTTAGTGGCGGGGACAGTCATATGGTTATTGTTCATGTGTCCAACAGCAGAGGGGAAGAAACTGTTCTTATGGCGAGAGGTTCTGGTGCGAATGGACCGGAGCCTCCTGCCTGAGGGGAGCAGGTCAAACAGACTGTGTCCAGGGTGAGAAGGGTCACCTTCTCAGCAGAGCGCACAACACGCTGGATGCTGGATATATGAAGTAATTATATGCAAATTCAACAACCACCCTATTGCATTTTTTTCAGTGTATATTTGCTTCTTCACTGACCTCTTTTACCAGCACATGTGCATCTTCTAAATATAATATTATATTTTAAAGGGTCTTAGACCCCACCTATTTTATAGTGAACCACATTTTGTTGGAATATAAGAAGGAAGATTTACTGTTGGAAGACCCTTATGAAGAGAACATCGAGGGAACAGTTTACCCTGTCCGGGATAGGGTTATCGGGGCCGCGCCCTGGAGCCAGGCCCAGGGAGGAGCCACCCGCAGGAGGTGCCATAGGGGTCAGGTGCATTGTGTGTCGGGCGGCGGCCAGGAGCGGAGGCCCTGGTGGACTGATCCCCGGCTGCCAAGACTGGCAATAGGGACATGGAATGTCACCTCTCTGGTGGGGAAGGAGCCTGAGTTGGTGCGTGAGGTTGAGAGGTACCGGCTAGATATAGTCAGGCTCACCTCTACGCATGGCTTGGGCTCTGGAACCAGTCTCCTGGAGAGGGGCTGGACTCTGTCTCAGTCTGGAGTTGCCCCTGGTGAGAGGCGGCGGGCTGGGGTGGGTATTCTAATATCCCCTCGGCTTGCTGCCGGTACGTTGGGGTTTTTTCCCGGTGGATGAGAGGGTTTGTTCCCTGCGCCTTAGGGTCGGGGAACGGGTCCTGACTGTCATCTGCGCTTATGCGCCGAGTGGCAGTTCAGAGTACCCAGCCTTCTTAGAGTCCCTGGGGGGGTGGGGGTGCTGGAAGGTGCTCCACCTGGAGACTCTGTTGTCCTGCTGGGAGACTTCAATGCTCATGTGGGTAACGACAGCGAGACCTGGAGGGGCGTGATTGGGAGGAACGGCCTCCCTGATCTGAACCCGAGCGGTGTTTCGTTATTGGACTTCTGTGCAAATCACAGTTTGGCCATAACGAACACCTTGTTCGAACATAAGAGTGTCCATAAGTCCACGTGCCACAAGGGCGCTGTAGGCCGCAGGTCGATGATCGACCTGAATTTTGTAATCGTATCACCAGACCTGCGACCATATGTTCTGGACACTCGTGTAAAGACAGGGATCAGCTGTCAACTGATCACCACCTGGTGGTGAGTTGTATCAGGTGGCGGGGGAGGACGCTGGACAGACCTGGTGCACCTAAACGCGTAGTGAGGGTGTGCTGGGAATGTCTAGCAGAGGCCCCAGTCCACGAGATCTTCAACGCACACCTCCGGCAGAGCTTCAACAGCATTCCGAGGGAGACTGGGGACATTGAGTCCGAATGGACCATGTTCAGCGTCTCCATTGCCGAAGCTGCTGCATTGAGCTGCGGCCGCAAGGTGGTTGGTGCCTGCCGTGGTGGTAATCCCCAAACCAAATGGTGGACACCAGAGGTGAAGGGAGCCACCAGGCTCAAGAAGGAGTCCTATCGGGCTTGGTTAGCCTGTGGGGCTCCGGAGGCAGCCGACAGGTATCGACAGGCCAAGCGGAATGCGGCTCGGGCAGTGGCTGAAGCAAAAACTCGGGTGTGGGAGGAGTTCGGAGAGGCCATGGAAAAAGACTTTCGGACTGCCTCGAAGAGATTCTGGCAAACCGTCAGGCGTCTCAGGAGGGGGAAGCGGTGCTCTACCTGCACTGTGTATAGTGCTGGCAGAGCGCTGCTGACGTTGACTGAGAAAATTGTCGGGCGGTGGAAGGAATACACTGACACGTCTTCCGAGGAGGAAGCAGAGTCTGGGGATGAGGGGAATGACCCGCCAATCCGGGGGCGAGGTCACTGAGGCAGTTAAACAACTCCTTGGTGGCAGAGCCCCTGGTGTTGATGAGGTCCGCTCCGAGTTCCTGAAGGCTCTGGACGTTGTAGGGCTGTCCTGGTTGACACGCCTCTACAATGTTGCGTGGAGATCAGGGGCAGTACCCCTGGACTAGCAGACCGGCGTGGTGGTCCCCATCTTTAAGAAGGGAGACTGGAGGGTGTGTTCCAACTACAGGGGGATCACACTCCTCAGCCTCCCTGCGAAAGCCTATGCCAGGGTGCTGGAAAGGAGAGTTTGTCTGCTAGTCGAACCTCGGATACAGGAGGAACAATGCAGTTTTCATCCCAGTCGCGGAACACTGGACCAGCTCTTTATCCTCTCCAGGATACTTGAGGGTGCATGGGAGGTTGCCCAACCAGTCTACATGTGTTTTGTGGACTTGGAGAAGGCATTCGACCGTGTCCCTCGGGGTGTCCTGTGGGAGGTGTTGCGGGAGTATGGGGTGTCTGGCCCATTGCTACAGGCCATTTGATCCCTATACAACCGTTGCAAGAGCTTGGTTCGCATTGCCGGCAATAAATCGGACTCGTTCCCGGTGGGTGATGGGCTCCGCCAGGGCTGCCCTTTGTCACCGATTCTGTTGATAATTTTTATGGACAGGATTTCTAGGCGCAGCCAAGTGGCGGAGGGCTTTCACTTCGGTGGCCTCAGAATCTCATCTCTGCTTTTCGCGGATGATGTGGTTCTGTTGGCTTCATCGGGTGGAGGCCTCCAGCTCGCACTGGAACGGTTCGCAGCCGAGTGTGAAGCAGCAGGAATGAGGATCAGCACCTCCAAATCTGAGGCCATGGTTCTAAGCCGGAAAAGGGTGGAGTGCTCACTGCGGGTCGGGGATGAGTTCCTGCCCCAAGTGGAGGAGTTCAAGTATCTCGGGGTCTTGTTCGCGAGTGATGGGAGAAGGGAGCCGGAGATCGACAGACGGATTGGTGCGGTGGCGGGAGTGATGCGGACGCTGCACCGGTCTGTCGTGGTGAAGAGGGAGCTGAGTGTAAAAGCGAAGCTTTCAATTTACCGGTCGATCTATGTCCCTACCCTCACCTATGGTCACGAGCTGTGGGTAGTGACCGAAAGAACGAGATCGCGGATACAAGCGGCAGAAATGAGCTTCCTCCGAAGGGTGGCTGGCCTCTCTCTCCCTTAGAGATAGGGTGAGAAGTTTGGCCATCCGGGAGGGGCTCAAAGTAGAGCCGCTGCTCCTCCACATTGAAAGGAGCCAGCTGAGGTGGTTTGGGCATTTGACAAGGATGCCTCCTGGGCGCCTCCTGGGGTTGGTGTTCCGGGCATGTCCCACCTGGAGGAGGCAGACCCAGGACACCCTGGAGAGATTACATGTCTCGGCTGGCCTGGGAAAGCCTTGGTGTTCCCCCGAATAAGCTGGAGGAGGTGGCTGGGGAGAGGGAGGTCTGGGCTTCTCTGCTTAGGCTGCTGCCCCCGCGACCTGGCCCCGGATAAAGCGGATGAAGATGGATGGATGGATGGATCTTTTATAAACATTTTAAGCTTCTTCAGTTTTCTGTCTTAAGACATTTCTGTTTGGTGCATTTTTCTTTTTACATGCATTTATTATGTATAGACACACTATATATTTATGTTTTCTAATATATTGCTTTATTAGGCAGTTTGTGTTATATCATAATGTAAATATTCTAAGGAATTCATCATACACACTGACATCTTGTTTCTGATATATTTCACCCAGTTTTGATTTATTTAATCATTTTAAAAGCATTTATTGTTTCCTCTGTTCTTACTCGTCTCTGATCTTTATTTCTGTCCAAATTATTAATCTTGTAATTACCTTCACAGACTGTAAAAACTGGAAGATGGTCACTGATGTCACTACTGAGAAGTCCACTTAGTGCCTCATTTATAAACGTGTCTATGAGAGCTGCAGGATGTGATGTGGCTCTGCTACTTTTAGAGATCAGGTTCACACAGTATGTTGCTTTAATACCTGAAGATTAGGTTTCAACTGTTATACATTCAACACGTCATCAATCACTGTTTAGTTTAATTCATATTTTACAGTTGGTCATCCAAGTACTTCAAATTTTTCCCAGTTTCTAATGGTACAGTACTTTTTTTTGGGTATCAGTTGTTTAAAAGTCTTTAGATATGAGATTTTTTTTAGTTTTTAAGAATAAGGGCGATCTTGGCTCAAGAGTTGGCAGTTCGTCTTGTAATCGGAAGGTTGCCGGTTCGAGCCCCAGCTTGGACAGTTTCGGTCGTTGTGTCCTTGGGCAAGACACTTCACCTACCACCTACTGGTGTTGGCCAGAAGGGCCAATGGCGCGATATGGCAGCCTCGCTTCTGTCAGTCTGCCTCAGGACAGCTGTGGCTACAACTGTAGCTGCCTCCACCAGTGTGTGAATGAATAGTGGCATTGTCATGCGCTTTGAGGTTCTCAAAAAGTGCTATATAAATGCAATCCATTATTATTATTAATAAATTTACCAGCAATCCAAAATACATACATGTATTTATTAGAATTAAATATAAAGATTGTCAAGGGCAGCACGGTGGCACGGTGGTTAGCACTGTTGCCACACAGTAAGAAGGTCCTGAGTTCAATTCCACCATCAGGCCAGGGTCTTTCTGTGTGGAGTTTGCATGTTCTCCCCGTGTTTGCGTGGGTTCTCTCCGGGTACTCCGGCTTCCTCCCACCGTCCAAAGACATGCAGCTTGTGGGGATAGGTTAATTGGATAATCCAAATTGCCACTAGGTGTGAATGGTTGTCTGTCCCTATGTGTTAGCCCTGTGACAGACTGGTGACCTGTCCAGGGTGTACCCTGCCTTTCGCCCCATGACAGCTGGGATAGGCTCCAGCGACCCTGAAAAGGATAAGCGGAAGCGAATGGAAGATTGGATATAAAGATTGTTGTTATTCACTTTTCTTTTTCTTTCTATTTTTTGTTTACTTTTACAAAAGTAAAGAAGTAACAAACAAAGTTATGTCTTTGGAATATGACAAGTGAGTCAAACAGTGCTGCACATCCTCGCTGCAGATGTGAAGAAGGAAACCTCACAAAACGATGTAAATGTATGAAAATGTTTTGACAAAGCTTAAAATCCTACTGTCGGTTTTGTAAAATTTTAAGTTTAATTTCTACATTTAAATTCTAAATGACAGCAGAAAATTAATTACTCAGGGGAGCAAACACATGTTACTAGAAGGAGTAACGCTTCTGTTAAAGAAAATGTTCTAAAACACTTCTTCAGTAAAGACTCAGAGAGGAGAAACACACAGAACTTCTTGCTAGCAAGGGCAGCCTCAGAGACTCGCCCTAAGAAACTGCCCCGGTCTTTATTTATACTTCAGTGAGCGTTAGTGTTCGTGTTAGTGTTCTTTACATTGGAATGTGGAGGTGTACGTGTGTGTGTGTGTGTGTGTGTGTGTGTTGCTGATCAAAGGGTCATATAACATGAAAGCACAAAAGGAAACATCCTTGTTCACAAAGAGGGTAGTCTCCCCCACCCTAGATGGTTCACCCTAGATAACACAGTGAAGAAGTCCAGCGGTTCATCTAGGCAAAAAGGGACTTAGACTAAAACAGACATAGCTATGTTAAAACAATAAAACAATAAAACAAGGTGCAACCTCTCATGCTCCCAGGATGTGGGGGTGCATTCCTGGAGTGCACACCAAGCCTGCAGCCTGTTAGAGCTCACACATCCTGTCACTACACAATTGATTATATGCCTCTAAGCATACATGGTTAAATATTTCCTAATACAAATAACTACATGCAGTATTCTATCATATGCAAACTTATATCACTAAAAGATTATACTGACTACTAAATACAATTTTCCATTGACAGCTTCTAATAACATGTTGTTTCTCCTCTGAGTTTAATTGTGAAAGTAAAAAAAAGAACAAAAAAGAGTTTTATTTTGAAGAATCTGCAGGAAATTATCAGTGTTCCTCTGTCTAACTTAAGAGGACCAAACCTTTAGTGCAGCAGCAGCTGCGTGTTGTTGTTATCAGGACTTTAACTGGAGATGAAGATGTTGCTGCCACTCCTGCTCCTCGTACTCGGTAAGAGCGCTCTTTGAATGCAAACACAACGACACAGCTGTTTGTGCTTTTAGACAACATAAAGTCTAACATGAGTTTACTGAATATAAACTGACTCTACTTGACTTTATTCCTTATAACCCCCTCTGGGACTTCATGCAGGGCGCTCACAGGGTTACAGCTGAGTTCATATTTGTTTAAGATGAACTATCTGTGTGTTCCAGACGTCTCTGTTTCTTACTGATAGAACCACAAACCTGCCAGAGTGTAGTGACGTTTGACAAGATTAACGACTATGGCAAAAAAAAAAGAAGAAAAAAAAACTTGTCCAATGATACAGATGAAAATCGGTTGTGTCGCCAGTTGTGTGTAACATTGTCAGTGGTGACACTTTCATGTGTTGTAACACTGGGATGTCTATTTGCTAATAAACTGTTTTGTGTGTGTGTGTGTGTGTGTGTGTGTGTGTGTGTGTGTGTGTGTGACTGTGTTTCTGCCTCATTTGATGTTGTTGCATGGTGAGGTTATTTGTTAAAAATGAATGGACTGCGGTGTCGTTGTTAGCCCTGCAGGGCTCAGATCTGCTTGTATCTGTGTTCATTTTCAACCAAATGCTGATATAAATAAGAGATGGTTTCCTGCTTTCACCTCAGTGTTGTTCAGTCATCCATCAGTTTTCTTTAACATCTTTGATGTCCTTTCAGTGTTTGTTGGAGAGGAAGAATCCACGTTTGAATACTTTTCATAAAACAAGGCTGATAGTGACGTTACATATTCTGCAACTTTCTGAAACCACTTTATATTCGACTTTATATCAACCCAAGGAAAAAATCCACTGCATACACATAATAAGTGTTTTTGTTGTGTGTGCTTGTGTCTCCTTCCAGTTTCCCAGCATGCCCTGGCTCCGGTAGTGGAGGTGTATGAGGGGGAAAAATCTGTCCTGTTGCCTTGCAAGTACTCAGGTTTTATACCTGAGGAAAACCCCACAGTGCTGTGGACTCGCAATGATCTCGACCCCAAATCTGTCCATGTGAGACGAGAGGAAACAGATAATGTAACAGAACAAAACCAGCGTTACAGCGGGCGCACATCAATGAGGCCTGATGCTCTGGACAGTTCAGACTTCAGCCTCACTCTGAGAAACCCTCAAATGACTGATAGCAGCATCTACACCTGCTCCATCGGAAATGAAAGGGCAGAACTGAAACTGACCGACGTACAGCTGCATGTCAAAGGTAAGAAACACAAACAAACAAAAGAAAAACCACACCCTCTATAATCACAAGTCAAAGATCACATGTCAAACTAAAGGTTGATAGAAAAGGAATTTGTTTTGTTGAAAACTGGAAAATGGCATTAACATTTTCCAGATGCAACCAGTCTGCAAACATCAAAATCTCACAGCTAGATTTTTGGGTGTTTCTACTAAATCTGGATGATTTGATTCAGAAGGTTTTACATCCTGTATACGCAAGAAAACCTGCAGCTCACAGGCCTAATAGAGACCGATGTACAACATGTAACAGAGGATGTCATTTTAAGAAGATAAACTTGACAAGAATCCACTTCCAATCAAGTAGCTTTCATTGATTCATTTATTGAACAGGAAGCAGGGTTATGCATTCATAATGTGAGTGTGGAGGTAGTGTAATAAGGGGGTGTTATACAAGGGCCAACATGAGAAATTAGTGACGCTCCCTTAATGGCCTCAAGCTGCCACTTGTGGCACGTCTGGAGGAAAGGCAGATAATTTTGAATGTTGTGGATCCAAAACTTGGCACTGCCTCCATCTATGATGGCCCAGGAGCTCCGTTTTAGTGTCCAGTTTAGTTACCATTTTAAACAAAAAGAGAGAGAATCATGATATTTATATATTATTAATATGTATTTTTACTGGTAGCAGAGATCAGAGCACATCAATTCTCTCTTTACCATGAGTATAACTGCTGCTGCTTCTGATATTATGGTTCATTTCCCTCGTAGATCAGCAGGTGAAGGTGGAGGTAGAGGTGGAGGAAGGATCAGACTCTGTCATCCTGCCCTGCAAAACAAAACCTAACATACCCGAGGCCACCAGAGTGGAGTGGACTCACTCTGACCTCGGACTCATGGTGGTTCGTGAGTATTCAAACCAAAGTGGCCAACTTATGACTCAGGATGAAGTTTATAGAGACCAAACAAAGATGAATGAAGACCTGCTGAGAACTGGAGACCTCAGTCTGACCCTGAAACACCCCACAGAGAGAGACAGTGGAGGATACATCTGCACCATCTACAGGGACAAAGACATCCTCAGATGGAAAGTAATGCTGCAGGTCAACAGTAAGTGCTGTACTTACAGGTCAGAGGTCAATGTTGTGGACACAGGTCAGAAAAGTTTTCGTTTTCTTTTCATCACAGAACCATTTCCATCCTGGGCCATAGCTCTCCTGGTTCTTCTTCTAGTAGTTTCTGGAGGTCTTCTATTTTATTTCCGGCACTATTTCATGTCAGGTGAGTGTCTCCTACTACACTACTCATAATGCCGATGGTCAGCAGGTGTCCTCTGGTGGCTCCTTGACTGCAGCTCACACAAACTTGTTCCAGAAGCTGAAAGAGTTGAGAGTTACAAACAGCTGATACAGAGAGCTGAAGAGAAACTTCCAGGTTTGTTCCAGAAGTCAGAAAACCTCCTTCAGACTCAGTCATTGATCAGTGAAACAGCTCCACAACATGACTTTACTAAACAGTGTGTGTGCTTCACTGCATTGATCTGACACAGAGGCTGCATGTGGACAAGCTGCTCTTCTTCTGTGGTGGTAAACAGCAGCTGACATGGAAACATGTGCTGACAGTAAATGTTGCAGCAGCTTCAGTAAATGTTCCTCCTTGAGTTGTGCTCATTTGGTGGAGAGCTTCAGATGTTCAGACACATGAGATCTTCATGGTTTCTGTGCTGATGTGTGTGAGACATGGCCGACTGTGGAGGCTCAGTCTGTCTGTGCTTCTTCATCCAACATGTCTGCAGCATTAGTAAGGTAGTGAGTGCTTAATTAATCATTTATAAAGTAATACTCATCCTTAGTGTTTAGTTTATAAACAGATAGATATAGATATAAATTGATATCAATATAAATATAGAATCTTGATTAATAAGTCTGTTTTATACGTCTAATGAACAAAGTATTTAAAAGCACATTTGTTTGCTTTAATACATGTTTTGTTAATACTTATTTCATATTTCATATCATGGTTATTTCAGGCAGTTAATAATTAATGTCTTTTGTAGTAGATGATCTAAAGTGAGAACTACTTTGGCTTTATAAGGAATTGCTTAATGAAAATGAAAGTGTTTCAAGACTCCAACAAGTCTTTACAACAGAAAAGCACAAAGAGAAACAGAACATCCAAATGTTAACTGCCAGGTGCAAACATCACCCACCTGAGGTTCACAGAATATTCGGCTTGTGCGAATGGATTAAACTAAGAAGCTCAGCTGAGCAGTTGGAGCCTCAGGACAGCTTAACTTAAATATACTGAAGCCTCTTCATTTAAAATAAACACAGTTTTCACAAATCCATAGTGTTTATGTGACATAACTTCACAAACACCACCAACAGACACCATGTATCCATCGTGTGAAACTCATAATGCAGGGAAAAGTCTCTGGGAGGTTTCAGAGTTTGGGATTTCTTTAGTTCAGTCCTGAGGTTCAGCTGTCCTCTGGTTTGTGCTCTGTTAGCTTTAGTCAGACATGTCAACATCCAGCCTGCTTCAGTTCCAAAGCGCTGCTGAATTAAAGGAAATCGTGCTTTCACACAGAGGAACTCAGCTGAAATGAAGGAAGTAGTAAATAGTGTCCTCTTCATACACGATGAAAACTCTGAGCAGCTTCTTGGGGTCGAGGTGATCAGGAGGAGAGATGGTTCTCCATCATCAAGGAGAATCCCAAATCAATGTGCATTTCCATGATATCTTAAAACCCCATCCTGTAAAACAGGGATGTTACTGTTCCTCCTGCTCTGATGTGCTTCTGTCCTTCAGCTTTATCTAAAACTCTGAAAACCTGCTGCTGTCTGTATTTGTTGTTCTTTCAGTGATTCCAGTGAAGGTGGAGGTGGAGGAGGGGGCGGAGTCTGTCCAGCTGCCCTTCAAAACCACAAAATACCTGTCGGGGGAAATTCAAGTGATATGGGAACGTTACGAGCCGTTCCACCAGAAGGCCCACGTGTTTACGAACGGCCAAAACCAATATGAAGAACAGCACGAAGTTTACAAAGGCCGAACTGTGATGAATGACAAACCGCTGAAAACTGGAGACCTCAGTCTGACCCTGAAACACCCCACAGATGCTGACAGTGGAGAGTACAAGTGTTTGGTCTGGAGGAAGGGAAACTTAATCAGAAAGAAAACTGTGCTGCTCAAAGTCAAAGGTTGGTTTATCTGTACAGCTGTCATATTAGAAGTAGAAGAAGCTCTGATTTTAGTGCCAAAATAAATCTATGAAGTTATGAATTCACAGCTCGTGTTGTGTTTGTTGTCCTCTCAGTGTGTCAGGTGGAGGTGGAGGAGGGGTGGTGTCTGTCCAGCAGCCCTTCATAACCACACAAAACCTGCCTGAAGATGCTGAGGTGAGGTCGATACGTGAAGAATCAGGTCCATCAGTGATGGTCCACGTGTATAAGAAACCCTCAGACCAGCCTAAAGAAGAGGACCAGGTTTACAAAGACCAAACAGAGATGAAAGAAGACCCTCTGAAAACTGGAGAGACAGTGGGAGGAAGGGAAACTTCATCAGACAAAAATGGTAGGTCTGTTTATTTGTTGTTTATTGGCTTGTGCGATTGTGTCTGACTGTCTTGTGTCTCCTCTGCAGGCAGAGTTCAGGTCCAGGATCAAACAGGGGACATCAGGAACAGAAGCAGCTCCATTGATCCGACTCCTCTGATGGCTGATCAATCAGTTTGATCTGTGTGTGATCAGTGCTGTGAGTCAAACAGCATGATCACAGGACCATAGTAATGCTTTTTGTTCTCATTTAATTTGCCTTTTTTTAAATTGTAAATTTGGTTTTAATGTAAAATATTATAATAATTATTGTTCTATGAGTTCAACCTCCGTCACTCTGACCTTTGAACTTTTTCTGCATTTTGTGGTTTGGCTGTTTCAGCGTTGTAACACAGAAACGCAGATTCTATTTTAAGTCCAGTTTCCTGTTGTTGGTGTTCAGATGTTGTGCAGCCCCCTCCACCTTTTATATGTTCAAGTGCATAGTGGGGAGGATGTCATAAGGCCTCGAGCCAATCGGATGGAAAACACAATATTTATGAGTGTTTTAAGTTGTAATTGGATTCGACCTGAACATGACAGGAAGGTTACTCATCTTTCTTCTCTGGACTGTTGGATAGAGTCATGTGACCTGCACAGAGACTACACATGGAAATGAGCAGCAGAGCTCAACTCTGTCAGCTTTCCATCTGCTTTTTTAGATTGGTTATTATCTGTTAACACACAAAATAAAAACAGCTGGCTGACCTTTAATCTGATCCTTGTTCTTCTTCTTCTGTGGTGTTTGTGATGGAGCAGCTGGTCCTGATGTGTTTGATGAAGCCAGGGTTCCTGCTGCTTCAGCAAAGTTTCAGTTTTTTAACAATTTAACAACAGCTCAGAATACACAAGATTCAAAACTGGTGATGCAAAGAGCTGAATTTCTTTTATTTAACATATAACATTTTAGAAAGCTGAATTTAAGCTTGCTTACTTAGAAAGAAATAAACCGAAATAGTCCACAAATGAGTCTCTACTGTTTATGATAATTATATTTTAATGAGAGATACAGAACATCACATAAAACTATAAGTTGGTTTTTGTAATGGAAGATTTTATATATATGTGTGTGTGTGTGTGTGTGTGTGTGTGTGTGTGTGTTATTGTCATTTAAAGTGTTTATGTGCTCAGTTGTGACACTGAACAGTCAACAACTAGCTGAACTTACTTTGACCTCGACATTTGAAGAAAACAACTGCTTTTTCTACGTTATGAGTTTCTTCAAGTCATTTGAAACTGCGACATCTGTTTTGAACACGCTGGGGTGAAGACCGCAGAGCCTGAGAAGAGGAAGTAAGTAGCTGATGTTATGGGAGGATAAGTAGGTGCCGCCACGCCTCGAGAGCTCAGAGCTCGCATGACTGTGTTAACCATCTGTTTCCTCTCCCATGCACATGGTCATATAGGCGTTTGTTACAGCTAACCGTGTTTGCAGACTTTGTTAATCTAAATTTCACCACAGTTTGTGTGTCAGTTCTTCTCAGAGAGTCTGCAGGACAGTTTGGTCTGGAAGCTCCTCCTGTGTCCTCGAGGATCAGAGTGTAAAATGAGAAGTTTTGTGCCAGTGAACAAACACCTGCTGAGCTTTGATAAAACCCTGATAACGTTCCCCCTCTGAGATCTCCATCATCAGCAGGCAAACAGTGAGATCTGCACTGAGCTGCTCTGTGAACACGGACCACACTTTGTGCTTTAGACTGTTTGAAACTCCAGCATTCAAACAGTGGCGGATCTCGAAAATGTTACATGCGAGGGCCAGAAGAGGGGGATCAGGTCTATGCAGGGTGGCACATACCTCTTCACTGAAGTATGTGGAAACCCCCTATACACAAATGGAGTACATTTGTGCACAGTAACTGAAAACTCTTCAATATGAGAAGAAGGGAAAGCAACACCAGAAACAGCACACAGTAGACATAACTACCAAAATGAAATGTTACAACAGCAGAGAATACCTGACATGAAATTAGGGCGCACAGGAGGGCAGGAAAACCGGAAGCCCAGGGAATCAAAATGAAAGTAAAACTAAGAAACTCTGACAATAAAACTAAAACAGGAGATAAATCAAATACCAAACTCACAATGACACGAACCATGAACACTGTGCAGAAATACAGCGATCACAGGCTTGTTTATTCACTTAATTAACCATTAAGTAAACCGTGTTCGGTACAACCTGCATGTATACCAACCAACTACATTTAATCTGACCAGATTATGATAAATGTAACATTTTACAGTGTACTTATGTAACAAAATACATGGAAAATTTACCTGTAATTAATTTAGTTAAAGTCAGAATTTTAGGCATGACCTTTTTGGGGGTCCAAACTCACACTATGAAATAACAGTGAGGACAGTTGATCATATTATTATATTAATACTTTTTCTTTTTCTTTAATTATTTATTCGTTTTTATTATTTTACACACACACACAGCCACCATCTATACAGCTTCTAAACTTACTGTCAGTTTTGCAAAACTAAAACTGTAATTAGGT
Organism: Simochromis diagramma; assembly: GCF_900408965.1. Lineage (NCBI taxonomy): Eukaryota > Metazoa > Chordata > Actinopteri > Cichliformes > Cichlidae > Simochromis > Simochromis diagramma. Next base: position 430,448 of record NW_024387119.1, on the reverse strand, counting down.
CAGGTTACATTAATATAAACCCACGTGGATCAACCACGTGTTCCTGAAAGCAGCTCGCTGTCTGCAGTGCCTGTGCTCCCTGCTGCTTCTCCTCACTTTCATGTTTAGAGTTCTGCAGAAGGATTTTATTTTGAAGGCTCTGACAGGAAGTTGTGAGGTGTCTCTGTGTAACTTCAGAGGAGGAAACTTTGTTCAGTGCGTCAGCGGTGCTGTGAGCGAGCTGTGTGCGCCTGTTTCTCAGAGTTAACGGGACTTTCAGCGGAGAGGAAGATGCTGCTGTGGCTCGTGCTGCAGGTCCTCGGTAAGAAAGCACACACGCAGACTGACACACACACAGTGTGTAGCACGAGCTGACTGCATTAGGCCCCTCTGTGTAGTTACTGTGGTCCCTACATGCGGGCTTCATGCGGGGCGGGTCTCACCGTGACAGCTGAGCTCATCATCCTGATATCTGCTTGTTTAAGAAGTGCGTCAGTGTGCGTGTGATTCACGGCAGGACTAAAAGTACTTTGTATAAAAACTAAAAGCGTGTCTCACAATATTAAAAGCCCCGTTTACCATAGAAAGCACTTTAATGTGTCAAAATTGGTTTTTGTTCACAATAACGCCACGTGCACAATCATCTATGTTCAAGTTCACTGATTAATATAAAGTTATAACAATCCTAAAACAACAAATAGACATTTTTCTTTTTTTTTATTCAACACCAGATGTTACTCTGTGTGTTTGTACATTTTTAATGCTGTCTCAGAATAACTTGTGTCCTGAATTGCCCCCTTATAGAAATCCCCCTGAACAGGTCCCCTCCCTGGTCCTCTGGTCACATGACTTACAGTAAGGTCCACAGTAGAGATGGTCTTTTTTGTTTTTCATACATCAGAATGTCTCACTGTGACTGTTACTGTACAAACTGATAGCTTTGTACGTTTGGTGTTCATTTCATGTCAGGAGATAGAACAAATGTGTCCATGTAAAAGTGTGTTTAGATGTCGAGGTCAGGTGGTACAGCTGCAGAAGTGTCACTTCATGAAATCCGTATGTTCTTAAAAGCTTTAGCATTATTACGTTTCTCAAACTGTTTTTAACGGCTGTTATTATGGTTGTTATTTTTATTTCATGGGGTTGAAAAAACTGTCATGAAAAATGTTTCATCTGCTTAATGAGAACTTCCTTCTTTTCTAAGCCCGACACATGAAAGCAAATCAAAATTGGTTTAGTACGCACGTATTCACAGTTGTGATGTTATGTCTGTTATATCCTGTCCACTCGGTTACCTGTGTGTGTGTGTGTTGTTTTTATGGTTAAAAATTAACTAACTAAATTTCTTTTATAAATGTCCTCATGATTAATTGAAGGGAGTAAATTTACAAAAAAGAATATTTTAAAAAAAAGAAAATGAAAAAAAACATCCTTCTTCAAAGTAGATGATGCCTTTTCTTTAATAATGCTTGTTTATTAACACAGTCAGGGATTAAAAGCACTTCATTCGTAACAGAGACGAGTCTCACAACGTTTCACTTCCGTGTTTTTCAGACGTGCATCAAAGTTTTCTTTGATGTTTTTTAAGCATCCTTCGAGTTAGTTTTTGTTGGATGGGAAGAATCCATGTTTGAGTACTTAGCAGAAAACATGGCTTCTGAAACCACTTTCCCCACGATGTGAACCACTAGAAAAATCCACAGCATACAGGTGATTAGTGTTTTTTGTTTTGTGTGCTTGTGTCTCCTTCCAGTTTCCCAGCATGCCCTGGCTGTGGTGGTGGAGGTGTATGAGGGGGCAAAGTCTGTCCAGCTGCCGTGTCAGTACGTAGGTCTTATACTTACGAACCCCACACTGCTGTGGACTCGCAATGATCTCGACCCCAAATCTGTCCACGTGAGACGAGAGGAAACAAATGATGTAACAGGACAAAACCAGCGTTACAGCGGGCGCACATCAATGAGGCCTGATGCTCTGGACTCTTTAGACTTCAGCCTCACTCTGAGAAACCCCCAAATGACTGATAGCAGCATCTACACCTGCTCCATCAGAAATGAAGGGGCAGAACTGAAACTGACCGACGTACAGCTGCATGTCAAAGGTAAGAAACCCAAACAAACAAAAAGAAAAATGTCAAACTAAAGGTTGATAGAAAAGGAATTTGTTTTGTTGAAAACTGGAAAATGGCATTAACATTTTCCAGATGTAACCAGTCTGCAAACATCAAAATCTCACAGGTAGATTTTTTGGTGTTTCTACTAAATCTGGATGATTTGATTCAGAAGGTTTTACATCCTGTATACGCAGGAAAACCTGCAGCTCACAGGCCTAACAGAGACCGATGTACAACATGTAACAGAGGATGTCATTTTAAGAAGATAAACTTGACAAGAATCCACTTCCAATCAAGTAGCTTTCATTGATTCATTTATTGAACAGGAAGCAGGGTTATGCATTCATAATGTGAGTGTGGAGGTAGTGTGGTAAGGGGGTGTTATACAAGGGCCAACATGAGAAATTAGTGACGCTCCCTTAATGGCCTCAAGCTGCCACTTGTGGCACGTCTGGAGGAAAGGCAGATAATTTTGAATGTTGTGGATCCAAAACTTGGCACCGCCTCCATCTATGATGGCCCAGGAGCTCCGTTTTAGTGTCCAGTTTAGTTACCATTTTAAACAAAAAGAGAGAGAATCATGATATTTATATATTATTAATATGTATTTTTACTGGTAGCAGAGATCAGAGCACATCAATTCTCTCTTTACCATGAGTATAACTGCTGCTGCTTCTGATATTATGGTTCATTTTCCTCATAGATCAGCAGGTGAAGGTGAAGGTGGAGGAAGGGTCAGACTCTGTCATCCTGCCCTGCAAAACAAAACCTGATCTGCCTGAAAAGGCCACAGTGGAGTGGACTCGCCCCGACCGAGAACTCACTATGGTCCATTTGTATGTAAACAGAAGTGACCATCCTAAAAATGTAGACAACCTTTACTGTGGCCGCGCAAAGATGAACGAAGACCTGCTGAGAACTGGAGACCTCAGTCTGACCCTGGAATACCCCACAGAGAGAGACAGTGGAGGATACATCTGCACCATCTCCAGGGACAAAGACATCCTGAGACAGAAAGTAGTGCTGCAGGTCAAAGGTCAGAGATGTGGAAAAACATCAGGGGTCAGTGCAGGAGATTGAGGTTCAGCAGTCATGTTGATATTGTTTTGTTTCTCCACAGAACCATTTCCATCCTGGGCCACAGCTCTCCTGGTTCTCCTGGTTCTTCTTCTAGTAGTTTCTGCGGGTCTTATATTTCAATTCCGTCATTATTTGGTGTCAGGTGAGTGTCTCCTCCTACACTACCCATAATGCCGATGGTTAGCAGAGCTGAAGAGAAACTTCCAAGTTTTTTCCTGAAGTCAGAAAACCTCCTTCAGACTCAGTCATTGATCAGTGAACTCAATCAAAACCCTCTGTTCACTGATCAATGATGGAGAAACAGTCTAACACTTGTGTCTCCATCATGCTCCAAAACGTTGTTGCTTTGACTCTCGTCTGCGGGTTTTTATGAAGATGAAGGAATCCAGAAGAAGTGTAATAATAACAATATTCAAGAACATCAGTGAGGTGCAGATTGTTTGCAATGTTTGGTTAAAGGTGCCTTAGTGAGTTGCACTTCAATGAAAAGTACTCATATGAATGGGGATTGAAATTTTTACTCAACAAGACAAAGATGATGTTTTCTATAAGGAAAAGGTAGAAAATGAGGTCAGGCACAAGTTACAAGACCAAGTTAAATGTTATGCGATTTAAACAGTTCAAGTTTGTGGTTTGAAACAATGACGTGGATGATACATTTTAGTAAGGTGTTAAATATGATATGGTTAATATGAGCAGCAGACAGGATTTCTCTCAGAGCTCTGTAGACTGTGTTGATCCGATGAGTGTTGGACCGTAGATGTGTGCTATTTAATTCAGCAGCAGACAGTAGGTTCACATTAATGGAAAAGAAGAGCAAAGATGGAGTTTTAACTTTAAACTCACATATCATGCAGGCTTACACTTTTTAAGTTCTGTCCAAATCTATAAATAAAAGAATACATGTGATCAAACCAGGTCAGCATTCATTGTTCCAGAGCTTCATGTCAAAGCAGGAAAAGGGTTAAAGATGAATGTTCAGTATACACAGGTCACAGTACTGTTAGCTGCTCAGTGGGTAGAAAATATGAGACCGTTAATTGATTGATAATACTTTATTCATCCCGAGGGAAATCGGGTTAAGGCTGCCAGCCGTGCCAGCGCCATCTTACCCTTCCAACGATACATACATTACACAAACATCACATGGGGAAGACAGGTCAGAGAGGTATAACAATGGAAAATGCACAACATGAGGAAAGACGAGGAGAAAAAATAACTCCCCCCAGACTGAGCTTCAACTGGGAGATCAGGGGGGTGAGTTTAGGTATACGTGATGCGTATGTGTTCTGTGTTCAACCGAGAGAAAGCGTCCCTTCACCCGGTTAAACTAAAGTCAACAATCTTCTTCAATGCGGGCGGCCTTGAATGAGGGGAAAGAGAGTCACAACAAAAAGTCTTATTATCTAAAGGAGAGTTTTGTTATTCCTGTCAGCTTTTGCCTTGAGCATCCAGCTGGTGCCAGGAGGGCCGCATGAGGTGAAGATGGTAGTTGTTTTGGTTAGGGCGAAAAAACTGCATCCAGTTTTACAGCTGGTGTAACCTCCGTCACTGGTCACCAGGTCTCTTAATTCCTGTTCTTCTTCTTCAAGATCTTATCCATAATGTGTTCCAAACACACAGTCTGAGTGCTCACAGCCCTGTCTATCATGTCGGCCAGCCTTGTGAGATTTTGAACAGCTGTAGCTGCTTCTTGTTCTTCGATAAGCCTGGTCTGAGCCAGCTCCAACCAGCCAGAACTCTGTTACCATAGTTCTGAATTGGTAGATGTCGTTCAGTGTCCTCCATCAAGAGTGTCGCCAGACACACGACGCAACCGACCATCGAGTATCTGGCAGCAAGCGTCTCCGCAGGACAATCGGGCTCTCCCAATTCCCGGAGGGTGTCAGTTTCGTTAAGGCACCAGTTGATCAAATCCATAATTCTTCTTTAGGTTTTTAGAGAACAAGTCTGGGAGACTCTCTTAGGGTTAGAGAATAATCGAGACTATACAAAAGACATGAGAAGCCAAGCAGTTTTAAATTTCTCTCAGTGTCAGGATCTCTATCCTGTTCCTCCTGCTCAGATCTGCTTCCGTCCTTCAGTTTTCTCTACACCTCTGAAAACCTGCTGCTGTCTGTGTTTGCTGTTCTTTCAGTGATTCCATTGAAAGTGGAGGTGGAGGAGGGGGCGGAGTCTGTCCAGCTGCCCTTCAAAACCACAAAATACCTGTCAGGGGAAATTCAAGTGATATGGGAACGTTATGAGCCGTTCCAGAAGGCTCACGTGTTTACAAACGGCCCAAACCAATATGAAGAACAGCACGAAGTTTATAAAGGCCGAACTGTGATGAACAAAGACCTGCTGGAAACTGGAGACCTCAGTCTGACCCTGAAACAGCCCACAGAGAGAGACAGTGGAGAGTACAAGTGTTTGGTCTGGAGGAAGGGAACCTTCATCAGAAAGAAAACTGTGCTGCTCAAAGTCAAAGGTTGGTTTGTCTGTTTGTTTGTTGGCTTGTGTGATTGTGTCTGACTGTCTTGTGTCTCCTCTGCAGGTCCAGGATCAGACAGAGGACATCAGGACCAGAAGCAGCTCCATTGATCCGACTCTGAGTTTTACCCTCACCACTCTGCCTTTTTGTTCATTTAGTGAGTTTTAATGTCACAGCGTGATAATACAGGAACACACGTCTCACTTTTACGTCCAGTCACATCCTCAGTCTGTCTCTGCTGTGTGCACAGTCCTTCACTGTGTGTGATCAGCTATTGTTCCATATTCCTCGTCTGTTTCTCACCATCTTTACAGTCTGTGCTGTTTAACCTTTTTAAGCCATTTTTGGGCTTTTTCTGCACTTTATTTAAACACTTTCAAATAAAGGTTTTACTTCACTTTACTTCACTTATCGTTTGGTTTTCTTGTGTCTTTTGTATGCATTATGTTGCACACATAGATTAGTGTTACCTTTGTGTTTACTTTGGGGTTTTGTTTGTTGTCTTTTTAAGCTTTGTGTGTATTTGACTTTTGCAAATTAAAATGAAGAAAATATTTTGGTAATTGTTGCGATGCCAACAGAAGGTTGTTATTTTTACATTGTGATGGAAATGGAGAGCGGAACCAACTAAGTGGAACCAGTGGGCTGTGAGGTGTTGCACCTGGGACTCCTAAGGTGAGGGACCCGTGCTCTCCTCAGAGGAAGACAAATGAGAGGCCTGTGTGTTTGTTCCTCTGACAGCTTCAGCTGTTTTTCACCTGCTTGCCTTGAGGCAACTGTCATCATGATTTATATATAAAACTGAGTTGAACTGTTTGGGTTCACAGTGCACTGAATGCATCATTTGCTACTGTGGTGCAACCAGTGTTAGGACCATGTGACCTGCCCAGAGTGTACAGCTGGAAATGAGCAGCTTAACGACAATCTGACTGGTTTCCATCACTATGTTTCTGATTCATTTACATTAACTCACACTGTCCCTGTTCAATAAAAACAACAGGCTAACCGTTAATCTGATCCAGTGTTGTTCTTCTTCTGTGGTGTTTGTGATGGAGCAGCTGCTCCTGATGTGTTTGATGAAATCAGGGTTTCCCACAGCTTCAGGAAGCTTACCCACTGTGTAAACTTGATATCATGAAATGAGCCTTTTATGAGCCATTTCTGGACGTCCAATGTTGGGTCTTTCTTTCTGAACATTTACTGACTGTTACCTTCATGCACGGGCTGTTTATAGTCCACATGTGTGTTTAACCTCAAACGTAAACTCATTTTAGATCGTTTTCACACTCCGTCCATCAGCTCTGTAGGCTCAAAAAATATTTTGTAACGGAAACATGTCCTCCTCCCTCTGTAAAACATGTGAAGGACTGCAGAGTGATCAGCGGACATCTCCAACATGGCACAAGTTCATTACCTTTTAAAAATGATTCCAAACATTTTCTTAATACTTATAATACTTAATTCTTTAATCATTATTAATTTGTGTGTTTTTTTAACACATAAGAACTGCTGCAGGAGTGAAAGAGGAAAACTCAAAAAAACAAAGTCATGAGCTTGAAGAGTTGAATTTTATTTTTAAAGCTATAAAAACATTTTTCATAGGTTCAAAACTTATTGTCAGTTTTGCAGAACTTCAACATAGAGAGACTAAAACTGACGTCCTCCCTTTCAAACCTTATATAAATCCACATGTTGCTAAAAGCTGTCAGTAGTCTGTGTGAGACATGCTGTAACGCTTCTCCTCCGAGTTTAATGTTGAAAGTCCTTTTCTGTAAAGGACTTTATTTTGAAGGAACTCAGGAGGGTCTTCTTATCAGGGAACTTTTCGTCATGCACCAATGCCTGCAGCGAACACCACTGTGATTTCTAACTAAAGGTTTTTCCCAGAGAAGGAGATGCTGCTGCTGTTGTTCGTGCTGCTGGTACTCGGTGAGAGCGCTCTTTGAATGCACACACAAACACACACACACACACACACATGGTTGTTTAAAATAATTTGAAGTGTGTAACATGTATAACTACTCACCTCAGTTACTTTACTCCTGCTGAAATCTGCAGGCTTCATGCTCATGATCCTGGTATCTGCTCATCTGTTTAAGAAATGTTCCTGTCCTGTCTCACTAATACTACCAGAATACTGCCTGTAGTGAAGTTTGGCCACATTAAAGGTTATAACAGAAGCCTGGTGCCAGATCTATTGTAGCTTCAGCTAAATAAATGGGAACAGTGTGTTTTTGCAGCAGGTCAGTTGTAACAAAGTGCTCATACTGTCAAATGTATTAGTTGTGTTGTGTAGTCCCTACACTGGTTCATCCTGGTGCGTTTTTAAGCTTCACTGATTTACAGGTCATTGTTAAACTTAACAAACAACATTTAGTTTTTGGTTTATTTGTAACAGTTTGTTGCAAACGCACAAATGTGCTCTGGTCTTTTTAAATTGAGGACTTTTGGCTGTCCAGTGTTCCAGGTGTGTCAAAGCACCAGATGTCTGATATGGAAGACCAAGAGATTCACACACATTGACATAAAGCTTTTTTGATTTGGTGTTTAATTGTACAATAAAATACAGATTAGTAAATACATGTAGGAATTAATTTTAAAATTTACTTTGGAGACTGACCTGGATTTTTTTCTAAGCTCCTGTTTGAAACATTAGCTCTGCTTTAGCATCACTAACAGGTGTGTGTGCTCGTTTAAAGGACTTTTAGCTCCAGCATTCACACTCTGTGCAACATTGAACCTCTTAAGCTAATGTGCTAAAACAGCTAATGCTAGCATCAGTGCATGTTTGTGTTACTCTAACCAATCAGAGAGCTCCTTTCATCACACTGCATGGCTGATTTGTTAACTGATTTCATAGTTATTTTCAAAAACATCTTTAAAACCTGAAAATTGAAAAAGTACTTTCAAGGCTCTAGAGTGCGACCAATTTGTTTGCAAATGCGACCAAATTTTTCAGTGGTGCGACTAAAAAATATTTGGTTGCACCTGTGCGACCAACTGTTCGGGTAGCAAAAAAAAAAAAAAAAATCTGCAACCTTCCCTGTGGTCAACAACAGACACACATTTTGCCCCTATCGTGGACTAAACCAATCAGAGATAGTAAGGGGCGGGACCTCTCTGATTGGCCGTGGTCCAGTTGAAAGTGCAGGTGGAAGTGGGAGGTGAGTAGCTTGAATAAAGCGATATCAATTCATTAAATCCTGAATCGACTTTTAAATATAACTGTGTTTTGCCAGAAACGCCAGATTCTCAGATTAAAGCTCACAAAACCATTTCAACAACAACCAAACAGCAGATGAGAGCAGGTACACGGACTCCACACAAAGACGTAAACACAGACCGATGCATCACAATCAACTTTGTCTTTCTCGGCTTTCTCACCCGACGGCCGTAGACGGACACGCTGTCGGAGCTCAGCGATTCTGATGCGTCCGGTCCGCGCTGTGTTTACGTCTTTTTGCGCTGATTCTGAGCTGCAGGTTTTGTCTCTCCAACCAAAATTCACGAGCCAGCAGCAAAAGAAGCAGCAAACTGCGCTTCACATTTGATCAATGTCGTCATGAATTTTGCTGTTTTGCTTCCACGACTATTAAAATCACACTCCATGCACAGCTCTCTCTCTCTCTCTCTCTCTCTCTGTACTTCAAGAACAGTTTCCTGTCTCCAATCTCTGTTTTCTGTATTATTCATTCGCTTATTACCCACCAGTCTACCGTTGTTTACAGCGCTGTGGCTGCTGTCTTTTTTTCTTTCTTTTTTCACTTAAATGACCTCGGACAAGAAAGCCTATTTTTTCTGTTGTTCAATACTGAAGTAATTTAAACTTTATATGCAGAACATTGTAGAATATTTTTAAGGTTATCTGCTATAAAAAGCCAGACCAGGAAAATCTCCTTCATGTTTTTCTGTTTTATTCTCAGTTACTTTCACACAAAGGCATCTGCTGTGATGTTCACAATTCTGATGAAGTCAGTACTGATAAATGATCAGAATTATAATATTTCTGACTGTCTGAGGCTAAGTTGAATCGAATCGGGACTTTGAAAACCAGAATCGAATGGATTATAGAAATCAGTGATGATACCCAGCCCTAGTGAGCAGCCTAGGCACGACAGAAGTGGATGTAGCTGTAATAGGAAAAGAACTATTGCTAACTTTTCTGTTAAGTTAAGGCCTGATCCTTCTGAAATTCATAGCCAGTGCTCTGACACGGTGTCATCAATCTTTGAATGCTGAAAAAGCACAGTGTATCCAGAAAAACACATTGTATTATATAAATTATTATAAAATTTGTGTGCGCCTAACTTTAAAAAGTTAGTCTAGAGCCCTGATTTTTAAATTATCTTTTGCATTGAGAGTTTAGCTTTTTTAAACTTCATCTTCAAATTGAAATCCTTATTACTGGAGTGATAGTAGATCTGGAAATATTTACTATCAATGATTCTTTTTTAATGAAATTATCACATAATAATTAACTTTGTAAGTGTCCAACTAAATAAAAGAAAAATAATTAGCAGATTCCCACCCTCATTTTCAAGTACATTTTGTGATGAAGACATACACACTCTCGCTCTCTCTCACACACACACCACGATAAGATTTAAGTGGATTCATGTAGCTGTGAATTTTTAGATGTTTATTTTCCAGATGTTGTACATTTGTTGTTTTTTCTCTTACTAATAGAGCAGTTGGTGATATGCTGTTCATTTCTATTTGTGCTCTAGTCATTTATTACATCTTCCTAAAGTCTCCTCCACCCATGTTTTCCTCCTGCCTGTCCTGCCATCATCATACTGTACACCAGATACATTTTTAATAACTGAAATAACACAAATAGAAATTAAGAAATAAAAAGATAAAAGAAACACATGAACCAGAGGAGACGGAGCTGATCTTGGCAACAGAGCATTCGCATCATAATTCTGATGCTGCCTCAGAGGGCAGGATTTGAGAAGGAGAGAAGAAAATTCACGAGTCGATGAATTTACTGATGCACTGTAAGAACGTCCTGCGTTCACTGCAGCATCTGCCCTTTCTGTGTGGAGCTTGCATGGTCTCCTCGTGTATGAGTGGGTTCTCTCAGGATTTCCTCCCACAGTCCAAAGACTTGCAGTCAGTGGGGTTGAGGTTAATCTGTGATTCTAATTTGCCCGTAGGTGTGAATCGTTGTCTGTCTCTGTGTCAGACTAATGGGTCTAATTGCATAATTAGATATCCACTATCTGTGGCTATCCATCTCTCATCATTGCTCTTGGGGACTTTAACAAAGCCAATCTGAGCCATGAGCTTCCCAAATACAAGCAGTATATTAAATGCCCGACCAGAGAGGAGAGGACATTGGACCACTGCTACAGCACGATCAGCGGGGCCTATCGTGCGGTGCCCCGCGCTTCACTCGGACTTTCTGACCACGTCATGATCCACCTAATCCCCGCATACAGACAGAGGCTGAAGCTCTCCAAACCTGTCGTGAGGACTAAAAAACTGTGGAGCAACGAGGCTGTGGAGGAGCTTCGCACGTGTTTGGAGTCTACAGACTGGGACACAATGAAGGCTGCTTCTAACAGCTTGGACGAGTTTACAGACACTGTCACCTCCTATATCCACTGACGACTTGCTCTTGGCCAACACCCTTAACGACTTCTACTGTCGTTTTGACGAGCCATCAGGCAGCCTTCACACCTCCAACGGCCCCAACAATAGAGGCACTTTGGACACCAATTCCCCCACCTCTCCCCCCTCCATAGAGCCATCACCACCTTCAAACCGTTCACCTAAAACACCCCCCTCCTCACCCCACACAAAAGAGGATTTCACACCACCTCCTCCCACCACAACTCTTCATATTCATGAAGCAGATGTGAGGAAGCAGTTTAAGAACCTGAATGCTCGGAAAGCTCCCGGCCCAGACGGCGTGTCTCCTGCCACCCTCAGACACTGTGCAAACGAGCTGGCCCCAGTGTTTTCTGGCATTTTCAACTCCTCACTGCAGGCATGTCATGTGCCTGCCTGCTTCAAGTCCTCCACCATAATCCCTGTCCCCAAGAAACCTAGGATCACTGGACTAAATGACTACAGACCCGTGGCTCTGACATCTGTGGTCATGAAGTCATTTGAGCGCCTGGTTCTCTCCTATCTCAAGACCCTCACGGCCCCCCTCCTGGACCCCCTGCAGTTTGCATACAGAGCCAACAGGTCTGTAGACGACGCCATCAACATGGCCCTACACTTCATCCTGCAGCATCTGGACTCCCCAGGAACCTACGCCAGGATCCTGTTTGTGGACTTCAGCTCTGCCTTCAACACCATCCTTCCAGACCATCTCCGAGGCAAGCTTTCCCAGATGAATGTGCCTGATCCCATCTGCCGGTGGATCACTGACTTCCTGACGGACAGGAAGCAGCATGTGAGGCTGGGAAAGAATGTCTCGGACTCCCGGACCATCAGCACCGGCTCCCCTCAGGGCTGTGTTTTTTCTCCTCTGCTCTTCTCCCTGTACACCAACTGCTGCACCTCCACCCACCAGTCTGTCAAGCTAATCAAGTTTGCAGATGACACCACCGTTATTGGGCTCATCTCGGACGGGGATGAGTCTGCCTACAGGAGGGAGGTTGAACGTCTGGTGTCCTGGTGCAGCCACAACAACCTGGTGCTGAATGCCCAGAAGACAGTGGAGATTATTGTGGACTTCAGGAAGCACACAGCCCCACTCCCCCCCATCATCCTGACTGACACCCCCATCACCTCTGTGGACTCATTCCACTTCCTGGGTACCACCATCACCCAGGACCTGAAGTGGGAGCCCACCATCACCTCCGTCATCAAGAAAGCCCAGCAGAGGATGTACTTCCTGAGGCAGCTGAAGAAATTCAACCTGCCAACACGGACGATGATGCAGTTCTACACCGCAATCATCGAGTCCATCCTCACCTCCTCCATCACCGTGTGGTACGCTGGAGCCACTATCAGGGACAAACAGAGACTGCAGCGTGTTGTGCGCTCTGCTGAGAAGGTGATTGGCTGCAGACTCCCATCTTTGCAGGACCTGTACACCTCCAGGACATTGCGGCGTGCAGCTCGGATCTCAGCTGACCCTTCTCACCCTGGACACAGTCTGTTTGACCTGCTCCCCTCAGGCAGGAGGCTCCGGTCCATTCGCACCAGAACCTCTCGCCATAAGAACAGTTTCTTCCCCTCTGCTGTTGGACACATGAACAATAACCATATGACTGTCCCCGCCACCAAACATGACCCTACGCTGTGTCACTGCATCATTCCATGTTTGGCACTGATCACCACCTGCACTCATGTATATATCTTTCAACGTAGCACTCTTAATTCTTACTCTCATGTATATCTCATGCACATATCTTTCCACGTAGCACTTTTAATTCTTATCCCTACTTTTATTTATACCATGTCTATTTAAGTGTTATTTTTGACACCATGTTTGCACTGAAGCACCGCAGCAATTTCCTAATGTTGTAAACCTGCTCAACATTTGGCAATAAACCCCCATTCTGATTCTGATTTTGATTAGATAGCTTGAATTCATCTCGTGCAGTCTTTCACCAGTTCATGGGAAACCCAGTCAGCAATCTTCTGTTATCTGAAACCATGCTCCTGCAGCGCAGCTACACTTTCTACATACACCTGTGTATGTAGGTCAGAGGTCACTGAGCTTACCGAGCCAATAATTAGTTCTAAAGGTTTTAGAATCAATAAAATGACAACAGTGCCCAAATTTATGCACCCGCCCGATTTTGTTTAAACAATTATTGCACACTTTCTGCAAATCCAACAAACTTCATTTCACTTCTCAAATATCACTGTGTGTGTCTCCTGTGTGATATATTTAACTGACGTTTTTTATCGTAACACCCAACGATTGTTGGGCAGGAAAATAATGACTATCAACAAGGTTGCCCAAACTTTTGCATCCCACTGTATGATAAAGCTCTTTTTTACAGCTTTATCATTTCACACATAAATGATATTAAACCTTTCCACACTTGCTCAGATGTAGGGAGAGAAAAGTCAGGGGGATTTCAGTCTCTTTCTATCCTCATTATATGGGCTAATTATAGTTAATTAGTGTTTCTGTTTTTTGTGTCTCCTTCCAGTTTCGCATCATGTCCTGGCTGTGATGGTGGAGGTGTATGAGGGGGCAAAGTCTGTCCTGCTGCCCTGTCAGTACACAGGTTTTGTAGTTGAGGACCCCACAATGATATGGACTCGCACTGATCTCAACCCCAAATCTGTCCACCTGAGACAAGAAGAAACTGATGATCTGAGCGGACAAAACCAGCGTTACAGAGGGCGCACGTCAATGAGGCCTGATGCTCTGGACACTGGAGACTTCAGCCTCACTCTGAGAAACCCCCGACTGACTGATAGTGGCGACTACACCTGCTCCATCCGCACTGAAAGGGAGGAACTGAAACTGACAGACGTACAGCTGCATGTCAAAGGTCAAAAACCCAATAACCTTTGTAATTACAAGTCAAACATGAGTACAGTGCTGACACAGGTCAGAGGTCACAGTAAAAGGTAGTAGAAAGGGTCTTTCTAGTAATCTAAACCTAAAAAATGGCAGAAACATTTTATAAATGCAACCAGTCTGGAAACATCAAAACAAAACTGGGGAGACAAAGAGATCATGACTGGGGAAATCTGAGGTAAACTAGCATGAGCACACTGAGGACAGGACACAGAGACAAACTGGTCTGAATAAAAAAAGTCAGAGGCACTAAAATAATACAAAAGTCATATAAAGTAGAATGAAAATACAATAGAAAACTCAAATATGAGCATTTTATAATTCCAGCTCAAAGACTGGGTCAAAGACACAGGACCATCACAAACACAGATGCTTTCATTATCATCAGTGTGACTGCTGCTGCTGATGTTGTGGTTTCTTGTTCTCTCAGACCAGCAGGTGGAGGTGAAGGTGGAGGAAGGCTCAGACTCCGTCATCCTGCCCTGCAACACAACACCTGACCTGCCTGAGGACACCACAGTGAAGTGGACTCACTCTGACCGAGAACTCATGATGGTCCACGGGTGTTCAAATGGAAGCGACCACCAGGACGACCTTTACTGTGGTCGCACAAAGATGAACGAAGACCTGCTGAGAACTGGAGACCTCAGCCTGACCCTGAAACACCCCACAGAGAGAGACAGTGGAGGATACATCTGCACCGTCTACAGGGACAAAGACATCCTGACACAGAAAGTAGTGCTGCAGGTCAAAGGTCAGAGATGTAGCTACAGGTCAGAGGTCAGTGCAGATTGAGTACAGCGTTCAGCAGTCATGTGATGTTGTTTTGTTTGTCCACAGAACCGTTTCCATCCTGGGCCACAGTTCTCCTGGTTTTCCTGCTTCTTCTTGTAGTTGTTTCTGCGAGTCTTTTGTTTCATTTCCGTCACGCCTTGGTGTCAGGTGAGTCTCCCATACTACACTACCCATAATGCATGTAGTTAGCAGGCGTCCTCTGGGGTTTCTTGACTTGTTCCGCTAATTTATCCATTAATATGTAAATATTTAATTAGGATATTAATGATGAAAGAACTGCCGTCACAGCCCATTGTTCATCTTACTGCGTCTTACTCCGTACAGTTTTCTACACATATTTCTGTACATTGTTACCTGCATATACAAACTTCAGTTGCTTATGTAGATAGGACCACTTTGTGTCTTCCTTTTATATCCCCTTGCTATAAGAGTTGTGTAACACCCACATTTCTCATTCGTGGGATCATAGTTTTTTGTATTCTTTTCAAATTCCACCAGTAAGATTGGGGAGACCTTTTTCCATTACATTAGCCTGTCCCTGCTGGTGGTGTCGTTCAAACAGAAAACAAGTCTTTGTTACTCTGTAGATGTTGGAGGAGCTCCTCTCAGAGAGTCTGCAGGACAGTTTGGTCTGAAAGCTCCTCCTGTGTCCTCGAGGATCAGAGTGTAAAATGAGAAGTGAACAAACACCTGCTGAACTTTGACCTCCAGGAGAAAACCTGATAACGATCCCCCTGTGAGAACAGCGAGATCTGCTCTCCGTAAACACAAATCAGACTTTGTGCTTTAGACTCTTTGAACCTCCAGCATTCAGTGAAGCTACAGATGGATGATTCAAACAGGACATGGCATTTCTCTACACCTCTGAAAACCTGCTGCTGTCTGTGTTTGCTGTTACCTTGGAGTTCACATTGACAATAAACTGGACTGGGCTAAAAACACCACAGCACTTTACAGGAAGGGCCAGAGTCGTCTCTATTTTTTGAGGCGACTGAGGTCCTTCAACATCTGCCAGAAAATGCTGAGGATTTTCTATGAGTCTGTTGTGGCCAGTGCGATCCTCTATGCTGTTGCATGCTGGGGGAGCAGGCTGAGGGCAGCAGATGCCAACAGACTCGATAAACTAATCCGTAAGGCCAGTAATATTGTGGGGATGGAGCTGGACTCCCTCAAGGTGGTGTCAGAGAGGCGGATGCTGTCCAAGATAAAGACAATGTTGGATAGCACCTCCCACCCACTCCATGACATGCTGGTCAGTCACAGGAGCTCGTTCAGTGAGAGACTGAGATTACCGAAAAGCACCACTGAACGACACAGGAAATCTTTCCTGCCTGTGGCTCCCTGTACAACGCATCCACTCAACACACTGGTTACTGCTACAACTACACATGTTTCTTTTTCAGCTATTTATTTATGAGTGACTTATGTATGTATATATGTATATATATGTATATATTGTACTATTCTTAGTTAGCGTATTGTCTGTCTTGTCTTAATGTTGGTTTATAATGGAGCACTGTAACAAAAAATAATTTTCCCCAGGGATCAATAAAGTATTCTGATTCTGATTCTTTCAGTGATTCCAGTGAAGGTGGAGGTGGAGGAGGGGGTGGAGTCTGTCCAGCTGCCCTTTAAAACCACAAAAAACCTGTCGGGGGAAATTCAAGTGATATGGGAACGTTACGAGCCGTTCCAGAAGGCTCACGTGTTTACAAACGGCCCAAACCAATATGAAGAACAGCACGAGGTTTACAGAGACCGAACTGTGATGAACAAAGACCTGCTGGAAACTGGAGACCTCAGTCTGACCCTGAAACAGCCCACAGAGAGAGACAGTGGAGAGTACAAGTGTTTGGTCTGGAGGAAGGGAACCTTCATCAGAAAGAAAACCGTGAAGCTCAAAGTCAAAGGTTGGTTTGTCTGTTTGTTTGCTGGCTTGTGTGATTGTGTCTGACTGTCTTGTGTCTCCTCTGCAGGTCCAGGATCAAACAGAGGACATCAGGACCAGAAGCAGCTCCATTGATCCGACTCCTCTGATGGCTGATCAATCAGTGTTACGACTGCTGTCGTAATGTTGTCTCTCATGTGCACCCGGAGACGGTACCTGCAGATTGGCTAATGGAGACAACATATTTACACAGCAGCATGTAGGGGTGGCTGCCTTTGTATTTGATCGCTGTTTTCTCCTGTTTTTGTTCGTTTTGGAGGTACGCTGCTGTCATTTGGTTTAATTTCTTTGAGTATGTTGTTTGTATCATTGTCTCAGGGACCCAGCAGTAAAGCATAAAGGACCCAGGTGTTTAATTTTAAAAATTGGGTTTTATTGACCCAAAAGTATAAAAAGATATTTAACAAAGCCAAAACTTAAACAGGCAGACCAGCAAAACAGGTCAACTCAATAGACTAAGCTCAAGGTAACAATTAACGAAAGCTCAAGCAAACATAAGACAAACTGACCTCCTGAAATGACACACGGGGGAACGTTAATACTGGTTTAGCTAAAACACATGACACACACAGAGGAAAACAAAATGGCTGCCATGTAACCAACTAATACAAAACAATTAAACAAACTTGAAACACCCTCCAGGCAATGAGGCATGACGGCTGTCAGTGGTACTTCAGCTCTCCCAGCCCTCTGCCACACCTTTTGCCTGGAGAGGAACCAAAGCCCAGCTGACTCACACACAGGAAGATGTATTAATATAAAACAGAACTTTGGCCTTGCAGTGTTCATACGTGTGCACGCCATATAAACATTGGAGGGTGTAATAAAAACAAATGATAAAGGAACAATATTGGACAATGAGTAGAATATATTTAAAGTAGTGACAGCAAAGCAAACTAAAGTGAAGTAAGTAACGCTGAGGTGTGGCCCTGTGCAGCTTGCCATCACACCTTGAGCCCCTTTTGTTGTATTGCCGTTAGTTCCACCCCGAAGCTAAAGTCGCTCCTTTGTATTGAACCCACTCATTGTAAATGAATCGCCATCAACTTGTACTAATTATGCGATGTGCTGCTTACGATCACACAGGGATGGATCACCCGTATATTATGGTCTAGACGGGCCGTAACAATCAGTTTGATCTGTGTGATTGATCAGTGATGTCAAACAGCATGATCACGGGTCCATAGTAACGCTTTTTGTTCTCACTCGCCTTTTTTAACTTGTCAATTTGGTTTTGATCTAAAATATTATAATAATTATTGTTCTATGAATTTAACCTCGGTCATAACAATTTAATCTGATCCAGTGTTGTTGTTCTGCTGTGGTGCTTGTAATGGAGCGGCTGCTCCTGACGACAGATGGATGATTCAAACAGGACATGGCACACAGAGAAGAAGGAGTAGAAGAAGAAAGCTGAATGCCTGTAATGATGATCTGCAGAGGTGTGGACTCGAGTCACATGACTTGGACTCGAGTCAGACTCGAGTCATTAATTTTATGACTTTAGACTTGACTTGAAAAAATGTTCTAAGACTTGTGACTTGACTTGGACTTTTACACCAATGACTTGGGACTTGAATTGGACTTGAACCGGTTTACTTGAAAAGACTTGATATTTTACCCCAAATATAAAATTTAACATGCATATTATATAGAGATTGAAAATGTGACGTCATTCACGGGTAGAACCGCAAAGGATTCTGGGAACTCGTGGCAAGCGGTACTAGCGCACGCAGGCTTTCAATTAAAATCGGTTATACAGCGATAAAAAGAAACACAAAAATGTCAAGAAGCTGTTGTATTATTAACTGCAATAGCCGGTCGCATGACAGCCACGGGAAGCCGACGGGTAAAGAGATCGGTTGTTATCAGATTACGTCGTTGAAGAGAAATTGTTCGAGCCATGTTTCCGAAGTAACAAAGAGCCGACTGGATTGCAGCCATTCAAAGACCAAATATAACGTCCCAGAACACTCCAGCTCACAGGTCAGTCTGCTCCAAGCATTTCCACAAAGGTCAGTCTGCTGTTGTAGTTAATGCGTCATTTTTCATAACATAATTGGTGATATAGGTTACAAGCAAGTCTGGCGCTGAACAGAAATTGTCGCGCTATGCTCCTTTATTTATTGTGTTTATTGTGCATAAATAGTGAATTGTCCTGACACAATATTGCGTTTCGCTTCTGTTATTATGGTACATTGACAAAAACATATACTTTTATTCACAGGATAAAACAGGTTTTTTGTATCACTAATTGCCCAGTGCGATTACAGCATACAATATTATTGTCACTGTTACATTTCTGTGATGCTACCAGAAATTATTTCCACTACTAATTAATTACCATTGAGCTCAAAGGTCCTATTAATAAACGGTTAACGAATGTGTATTTATGACGACGATTTGTGAGACTGGTAAACTTATGATACGTACGATGGTCTTTACTTTCTACACGGTGCATTTCAAGGTCCTGCACCCATCCGTCGGTAAACTGTACCTGGGCTTGTTGCAGTGACCGGAAGTTACTAAACTTCATGAGTGTGTGCACTCACTCCAAGAACCGTATGATTATAAATATGCATATAAATATGCTAGGATGAGATAGCTGACTTCATCTAACTAGCAAATGTTTTCCAGGCTACGTTGGTGATGCAGTTTTTTTTTAAATGATTTTTTAAAAAAAAAAAAATCATTTATTTATATATGTATGATATTTTTGTCATGCGATTTTAAAGCCGGTCCTACAACCGCATCCAAGAATAACATGCAGCTTATCTCAGAACTGTCGGTGAAAATTATTCTTGGAGCTAGGTTTAATTGAGCTGCATTCTAAAGAGGTGCAATTTCACAATTTGTGTATATTTTCTAAGTTCACTATTTTGTCATGTGTTGAGAAAAACACAGATTTAAAAATTACATGGTCTAATATTTACATTTAGCATAACTGCAACATGCTTTTCTCGTTTTTTTTTTAAAGACTCGAAAGGACTTGAAATTCAAAATTTCAGACTTGTGACTTTACTCGGACTTTTACACCAGTGACTTGAGACTCGACTCTGACTTGCCTGACATTACTTGAGACTTGACTTGAGACTTGAGGATAAAGACTTGAGACTTACTTGAGACTTGCAAAACAATGACTTGGTCCCACCTCTGATGATCTGCATGGATCAGAGGAACAGTGAGAAAACTTGGAGGAACCTTTAAGGAACAATGTGAAGACAGAAAAACAGGAAACACACTGCTGAGCTTCAGATTCAGAGTCTGAAACAGCAAGAAAACACTGCCAGTAAACACCATCCAACTATTTAGTGTGCAGTGTATATGTTGAGCTCTGAATGTGTGTAAGAGTCCAGCAGACAGTCTGAGCCTGTTTGGCTCTACTGAAGTCTGGATGTAGATCATGGAGGAATTTCTCACTTCAGGCTCTGATCCTGTTCTTACACACTGAGGTTTTGTCTCGTTTTCTTCATCCTGCTAAGCTGTTCGTGTTCAACACTACAGAGGGAACAAATCCACTCAGTGATTCAGTTTGTTTGGAGGAAGCAGCTCATCTGAGGTCATTTGATCATCAGGTTGATTTGGATTCATTGAACATGACGGTATTGCTTTTTGAAGTATGATCGTATTGATGGTCATAACCCAGACAGCTGCTCTGACTTTCTAGATTTCTTTCTTTCTCTTTATGTACCCCTAAATTACAACAACAGTCGTCTCAAGATGCTTTAAACTCTAAGTCTGTGTGTCTCAGTCATCCAGGTCATGGTCGTCTAAGCAGTTTGGAAAAGAAGTGAACAAACATAGAGTATGCTGTGCAGAGCAGCGAGCAGTTCTCAGACCTCTACACTGGAGACACCAAGCAGCCACTTCATGCTCTCTCTTTCTAGTCCCTGTCAGGACTCTTGCTGCAGCATTTTGCATTAGCTGAAGGCTTTTCAGGGAGTTTTTAGGACATCCTGATAATAATGAATTGCAGTTGTCCAGCCTGGAAGTAATAAACGCATAAACTAGTTTTTCAGCGTCACTCTGAGACAGGATATTTCTAACTTTACAGATGTTGCACAAATGGAAGAAAGCAGTCTTACATATTTGCAAGTGTTATCTGGCTTCATGGTTAAAGCTGGGTGTCATCTGCATAGCAGTGAACACCTGTTCAACCACTCACACTGTGATGTGCATGAAAATGAAGCTCCACAGGCTGTTGGACAATAAGCGTTATAGTTTCAGTTGGTCCAGTTTAATGTGCAGCCATCACCTGAGGAATAATCAGCAGCACTGAGAGCGCGCTCAGCAACAAAACCATCGACTGGAATCAAAACCATTATTTCACTGCTCTGTGCTTTAAATCAGCAGGTTAATGATTTGCTGCAGCATTCGTTTTCACAATAGTGTTCTTTTATAGATTTTTCATCCCTATCTGATAATTAGTCTCTCGTGGGTGGCGCTCGTAGGGATCATTTTTTGTGGAGTCATGTGATCCATCAAACACCCCCTTTGATTGGTCACATGCTGCCAGCACCGCCTCTTTCATGTGAACGTATGAGCAAACTCTGGGTTAACTTAGTGAGTTGGTAACCAGCCTCGTGTGCCTGCTTATCCTGCTCATCACACATGTTGGTTTGTACAACCTGACTGTAACAATGAAAACAGTCTGTTCTTCACTGGGATTGGGACTGAGCCACGGTCGCCCCCATCGTTTTACACCAAATGCAACACAAAGGCAATTATTGTCACCACTGAACATGTTAACCTCTACACTATGGAGCCATAAACCTCTGTTCTTACAGTACAGGATGCTTTCATTAGATGAAAGCACAAACTACCAATATGCTCATATCTGGTTTCTTCACTTGGTCCCGATGCTAATAAACATTATACAAGTCCTGAGGGGAGCATGAATATCTGACCCACAATCATCATAATGCATCCTGTAACCAACATGTCTGTGTCGGCTCACAGAACAGAAAACACAAAGCATCTTTGCTGTGTCGGCTTCTATTTAAAGAAACAGAAACAACAAAAACCTAAAACCAGCAGCAGCAGGGAAATTACACGTCTCCTGTATCATGAGCTGCACAGCCTTCGGATAAAAAATGTCTTGGAGAGCGGCCATGGTAGGAGAGGGCTGGGACAGGACAACACGTTCATTTTACCAAGTTTCCCACAGGAGCACCCCGCTTATAAAGAATAAATGTCAGATTTGTTAAAGCCTCTTAAATGTTGTTTAATGGTCTGAGAGCAAGAATAAACACAGGATTCAAGTGTAGGCTTGACATACTACTTGGAATGGACGGTCTGAATATATATGAAAGACTATATAGGAACAGATTTGTTGTGACACTGTTAAAGTCTAAAAATCTTTCTTACTGAAGCTCATCAGGGAAACAAAGACTTCAGACCCTCCCACTGTCTGCACAGAGATCTGCCAGAGACAGTGGTGCTATTCCACAGAGCTGATTGGTCAGTAGGTGGTGAGTTCATACCTGCTGATCTCTAATCAGTAATATGCAGAACACAGAGAGCGCTGAGGTCTGACCCAGTGAACTCTGGGTCACATTTGACTGAATGTTTAGAGATTTTCATTGTTTTTCAAAGGTCTCACAGAGGACACAGACTGGGCTGGTGTTTCATTTTCCTAAAAGCTGTTTTATTCATTTCTTTTCTTCCCTTGTGTTTCCTTTCTTTGATTTACCAGAGAGGAGATTAGTTTGTAAGAGCGTAGAAGCTCCAGCAGCATTTATAATACAAAGACTGAAACATTTCACGAAGAGGTCAGAGTGACTTCAGAGTTATTCCTAAAGACGTCAGCAGATGCAGAGCTGTCTGCAGCTGGTCTGTGTCCAGAGGAATGTGTTTGTAATAACGAACAAACACGACTGCAAGTACTCAGCTTCACACTTTAGAAGGCCACAGTGATGTGGACTCTTCAGCTGATGCCAAATCTGTGCACGAGGAGGAGGAGATGATCTTAGCGCTACGATGGTCACACATCACACAGATTCAGCCTCACTCTGAGAAAACCAACAGAGTGACAGCAGCAACTACACCTGCTCCATCAGTGATGGGAGAGCAAAGACCGACAGTCGTTCATTTAGAGGTCAAAGGTCAGCAACAAACCCCAGCACCTGCTGTAGATACTGATGTCAGTACTGTAGGCAAAGGGCAGAGGTCATGAGGGGAAGATTTCCTAAATAGACTCACCAGTAACATGTAGCTGAGAGCTAAACTCAGTGGAAACAGGATGTCTCTGCTTCAACAGCTGCAGTCTTTACTGCAGGTGGAGGGCTACACTCACAACACTTACACACTGTGCACAGTGGAGAACAGGTGGACGCACACAGACGTGCAGCAGAAAGAGTTTCATAGTTTTGTCACAGTGTGTGTTCCTGCTGGCAGACAGCTGTAAACAACAACATGAATTTGTCTGTGAGAGTCCAGTCTGGTCACAGCTCGGCTTCAGTGTGAGATTCTCTCCTTCCTCCTGCGTGATGACTGTTTCATCTGGGAACGACCTCGGGCAGCACTGCTGCATTATCTTGTTTAGATGTTGGGAAGGCCTCCAAACATGATCCACCCACGAGGCCAATGAGCACGAAGGGGAAGGAAATGTTTATCAAAGCAGAAAAACACAACACCATCCTGAGAGTGCAGCCATACTTCTCTCTGTGTGAGACACCTCCCGCTCAGCTGTTGCTTAGCAGCCGTGTTTACTCTGGCATGGAAACCAGAAACTGGGTTGTGAGCTGGACTCTGACAAACAGCAGCAGCATCGAGCAGCGTCACCATCAGGTTTCCATAACGCAGCAGAAGCACAACACCTACAGTCTACAGGTAGACTGTAGGTGTTAGCAGCAGCAGTGTTGAATAATGAGAAGGCAGCGTGGCAGCAGTGGTGTCTGCTGCTCCCCGGCTCCAGCAGGCAGCAGTGTGGCAGGATTTCAAACATGGTAACCCAATCAGGTTTGGGGCTCTGCACCTTTAATCAGGCCTACATCGTGTTTACTCTGAGCCCACAGAGTCTCAGGGACTTCCTGTTGTAGCTGCAGCGTCTTCCTCTGATGTTGTGTAAAGTGCTGTTTGTGTGTGTGCACAGCAACAGAGAAGCTTTTGTAAAAAGTCATCTGTGAGAGCCTGAGTGTGGTTTCATCTGTAGGTTGTCAGGCAGTGACAAGGCCTTCTTTCCCACTGTGACAGTTACACACGAGGAGCTGAGTTTGACACATCAAACATGTCACAGTGTGCAGATGTTGTTGTGTTTAGAACAAACGTTCATGCCTGTGCTGCTGTGTGTCAAAGGCATCATCTCCTCCTGTAGATATGTGAGGTAGAGTGTGTGTGTGTGTGTGTGTGTGTGTGTGTGTGTGTGTGTTTCCAGCTGGAAACATACATGTGTGGCTGATTAGAGCCACACACGTGAGTGTCAGGATCACTCCCGTCACTTTTAACCACTTCTAGGCTGAAAGTTATTGGGTAACATGTAAAAAGATGTGAAATGGTTTATTTCACAAGTGTGTGTACAGGGTGTGTGCGATCACGTGAGCTGGAAGTGTGGTAACTTTAACCTCAAGCATCAGTTGTGTGAGTGCAGCTGTGCGTGTTTCCTGCGCCTCCTCCTGCTCATCAGAAAACAGAATGCAGACATCTGTCTTCCTGTCCTTCAGCCAACTGTCCTCCTGCTTGTTTGGCGTCCTATACTGTGTGTGCTGAACTGTTTGTTTTATCTCTTTAAGGAAGGATGAAAGAAATAAAAAGAAACGGGGGGACCTCCAACTTTCTCTCATGATGGGATAGCTGTGGAAATATCCAACAGTTACACTCCAGTGGATGCTCAGAAAACAGCTGCGGGTTATTATCCACCAGCCTTCTTCTAGTAGCTGACCTGCTGCTAAAATCTTGAAAATCTCATTTGCACAAAATTGTCTGTCATTTATGATCCAATCAGCTTCAGTTTCTTCTGTGTCGTGTGACATCATCCAACCTGATGAATCTCAAAATCTGATGACAATAAATATACATGAAACTGATCAAGAATTAGTGTGAAATATTTAGAAACTTTGTGACAGGACATGACAGGGAAACTATTTTACGCTGATTATTCTTGCAGAAGTTTCCTTCACTGAGTATCCATCCAATTCTTCTTTGATTATTACATTTGTACACATCTGTGGAAATGTCTGTGGACTCTCCTCAGCAGTAGATTTACAGCTTTAAACAGAGAAACATTTATTTCCCCAGAGATTGTTCAAATAAAAATCCTTATTCTAAACATTAAGATTTAAGATCTATGGTTCCCATGGTGACAGCCTTCACCTCTAAGGCTTGAATAAATGTCTTGGATTGTTCTCAGGATCTGATGAGCTTCAGTCTCCACCAAAAATCTACGGAGCAGAAACTACAAGTAGAATTTATCTGATGTCTGTATCAGGATGAAACTGAGGCCAACCTGGAAATTCTTATTTTCATGTCTTTTCATTTAGTTGAACAAGAAGAATCATTTCTAATGATTTAAACGTTGAAATGAATGTAACAGAGAAATAAATGGATGACTAATGAAAGTGAACTGAAGCTGTGCTGACACACTGAGGACAGACAGGACTCTGCATGCTGCGTTTACTGTCTGCTCAGGACAGCAGAGCACCGCTGCACACAGAAGGGTTACTGTCTGCTGTATTCATCACAGAACACTTCTATCAAAATAATTTCATTGTTCAGAGTTTATTTCTAATTTTTGTATATTATCATTTCACAATAACCATTTACTGGCTCTTAAAAACTAAGAAATATAGCTGCAGTTTGAAATGAGGTCATACTTATTCTATCAGACATTTGAATATATTTCTCATGTTTTAAATTATAAATAACACTTCTTTAAAAAGGTCCCGGTCAGCTTTCAGAGAGCTCACGCTGAGTCTGTGCAGCTGCACATGGCAGACTGCCACAGATCAGCTCTGAGGAAAGAGGAGGTCGTTGAGCTTCCTCATAGGTTCACACCTGTTGATGAACTTTGTGTCGGCCAAAGTTCATCAACAGGTGTGAACCTATTAATTTCTGCTCTTCAATAGAGAAGAGATTTAAACTTTCACAAATTATGCCAATTGCAAAGCACTGAGTAAAATGTTGGGACACACCTTCTCATTTAATGTTTTTCTAGGCTTCTTACCTCCTCCTCCTCTATGCTTCATGGTGGGAACCATGCATGTAGAAACCATCTGTTCATATTTTCTGTGTCGCACAAAAACACCTGAGTTGATGTGAAGACTGAAGGTTTCTACTGGTTGGGTTTGATTCTCATCCAGGTGTCTCTGGAACAGAAACCTGGGACCCCACAGAGTGCAATGATAGGTTACTACTACTTGCAGCACGCATACAAAATATAGTTAGGTACATACTGCATATGACTCCGTGGTTTCTTAAAGTTCCCGTAGCCATCAAGCTTCCAGTGTATTTCAGTCTCACATAGTGAACAGGTTTGAAAGGTTTTGCTCTTCAGTTTTTTTCATCTCGGTTTTGTTTTTACATTTCAGATTTAGTGTGTGGAGCCAAACCTCATGGCAGACTGCCACAGATAACACCTAAGAAAGGGCAGACTGTTGAGTTTCCTCATAGTTTCACACCTGTTGATCAACTTTCTGTCAATCTTCAAATCCCTGCAGCTGTGTCAGCTGATCATATCCTGTCCTGTGATTGGCTGAGCTTCAGGCCTTCTCTCGGTCAAACTGGAAACAGGGATTGAGACAGTGTGAGGGTTTGTGGAGTGCCACAGTGCTGTAATGAATACTGTAGTGGAAGAAGTTCTTTCACACTCTTCATCCTGGAGCTGCTTTATGTCCATGATCTGCATGGAAACACGTCTATGGAGAGGAAATCCAGCTGCTGAGGGTCACATCTGCATCATTGTGTGTGAGATCTTTGATCTGTGATCAAACATGAAGATGTTTGTGGTGTTTGTGATCCTCCTGCACGGTAAGTACACCTTCCTCTCTCTGCTCTCATCATCAGCTTTTCTTTCATCTCTCTCTCTTTAATGTGTTGAAGTGCAGCAGGAGGAGATTTCCATCAAACACTGGATTCTGATTCAGATCAAACTAACAATCCAAAGCAGCAACTTTCAAATCTCTGGATTCTTCTTGGTGGCTTTCAGATGAGCTCATGTTACAATCAGCTGCTGTGTGTGTTGTGCAGATCTCTCACCCTGCAGGCAGTCTTTGTCCTTTAAGCCTGGGTCCTCTACCAGAGGCCTGGGAGCTTGAGAGTCCTGCGCAGTATCTTAGCTGTTCCTGGGACTGCGCTCTTCTGGACAGAGATCTCAGATGTTGTTCCTGGGATCTGCTGGAGCCACACACCTAGCTTGGGAGTCACCAGATCTACTCCTTCTATTACCACTGGGACCACCGTTACCTTCACCCTCCACATCTTCTCGAGCTCTCCTCTGAGCCCTTGGTACTTCTCAGGCTTTTCGTGTACCTGGAAGTCCCAGAGGATCTTAGCTTGGTCATTCTCCACCACCCTTGGGGTCGTCTCCCATTTTGACCTCGGGATTTCCAGGCTGTACTCATCACAGATATTTCATCAGCTTGATGTCATCCATGTAGAGGAGGTGGCTGATGATTGCGCCACTCTGTAGTCGGTATCCTCAGCCCGTCTTGTGTCTTGTCACTGATCTCACTGAGGTAGTTTAGGCCTTTGCAGAACACCAGTGGACAGAGCGTCTCCTTGGTAGATCCCACACTTGATAGTAACTTGTATTATTTCCTTGAAGTTGGCCTCTCGTGTTGTTTGCCACATTCCCACTGAATTCCTCATAGACTCTTAGGGTCCTGTTAATCTTGTGCAGTTGTAGGCATTCCTAGATCAAAGTGTGGGCACTGAGTCATAGGCTTTCTTGTAGTCAATCCAGGTTTTGCACAGGTTTGTCATTCTGGTGTTACAGTCTCGAATGACTGCTCTATCTTCCAGCTGCTGGTGTTTCAGTCCTCTGGTATTCTTGCCAGTCCCTTTCTGTGGCCCGCTCATGTACTGAGCCATGTGCCTGTTCATCTTAGCCGCTATGATGCCTGACAGGTGCTTCCATGTAGTATGTAGTACTGAGGCAGGTTATTGGCTGGTAGTTGGATGGGACCAGTCCCTTCTGGTGATCCTTGGGGACGGTCTGGCCTTCAGTTAGCCAGCCACTCAGGGAGTGCAGCTTCTTTAGCAAGTCTGCATGAATCATGACAAGGCTTGATGCTCTCTGATTCTTCATGTTGGATAGCCTTTCCTGGTTGCCTGCCACAGTGATGGTTACTTGTCACAGGTATGGGCAGCTTGCTGTATTTGTTAGCCATCTCTTTTTTCATCATGCCCTTCTGCCGCTCAGATAGTTGGCTAACTTCCCTCCTTGCTGCCTGGATCTTGGACTCTACTCTCCTTCTACATGAATGGTACTGCTACTTTTGGCTGTTCATCTTATAGCTAACAATCTCATTGATCACTGCCACGTGACATCCAGGCTTCCCCTCTCTGCAGATAACCCGCAGAAAATGGTTGGATGGATACCTGGTCATTTCTTTGTGTTTAGGTTGTATTTGAGTGACACTTGTCTCTCTGGTGTCTGCAGTTGTGTGTTGGAGACCAGCTTTTGCATGCTGGGGCAAACTTTCTTTGTCCTTGTGTGTCCTTCCAGCTTTCCAGCATGTTTTTGCTGTGGTCGTGGAGGTGAATGAAGGTGCACTTTCCGTCTTGCTGCCTTGCCAGTACACAGGTGTCATGCCTGAGGACCCTATGTTGATGTGGACTCGCAATGATATTGATCCAAAATTTGTCCACGTGCAAGAAGAAGAAGGTCCAAATCTTGAAGAGTGAAACCAGCGTTACAGTGGACGTACATCAGTGAGGCCTGATGGTCTGGAAATGAAAGACTTCAGCCTCACTTTGACAAAACCCAAACTGACTGATAGTGGCAACTACACCTGCTCCATCAGTAATGGAAGGAATGAACGAAAACTGACAGACGTACAGCTGCATGTCAAAGGTCAGCAGTCCAGTCTAACATCTTAAATAATAAAGCTGAATTATTTCTTTAGTAGCAGCAGAAATATGCAAAAAGCTAAGAAACCAGGAAGGGGGGAAAGTGTTTGGAGATGTCCAACGGCTTTATACTTCATACTGTTAAAAATAATTTTCATACAGTTGTGCTTCTTTTTACTTAAAAAAATCTTTCCAGTTATTTTTTAAGCCTCTTAAATGTTTGAGTATGTATAAAAATGACTTATTTATAAACAGTTAATGAAAATGTTGTTATATCTGTAGACTCCAATTACTCCATCATATTTATTACAAAGATTTAAAATGTGATTTTTGTCCAACAGATGATGGAACTCACTGTAGATATCCAGAGCAGATGACTGTTATCAGTACTAACAGTATCACTGCTGCTGCTTCTCTAGTTTATATTGTTATCTACTGTCCTTTCAGACCAGCAGGTGGAGGTGAAGGTGGAGGAAAGGTCAGAGTCTTTTCTCCTGCCCTGCAAATAAACACCTGACCTGCCTGAGAATGCAGCAGTGGAGTGGACTCGCTCTGACCGTGAACTCATGATGGTCCATGTGTATGTAAACAGAAGTGACCATCTTACAAAACAGGACGACCTTTACTGTGGTCGCACAAAGATGAACGAAGACCTGCTGAGAACTGGAGACCTCAGTCTGACCCTGAAACACCCCACAGAGAGAGACAGTGGAGGATACATCTGCACCATCTACAGGGACAAAGACATCCTGAGACAGAAAGTAGAGCTGCAGGTCAAAGGTCAGTGTTGTAGATAAACAACAGAGGTCCGTGGTAAAAATTATAATTCAAAAGTCATATCTTTCTTTCTTTTTTTTTTCTTTACCTTTTTTTTATTTCTCCACAGAACAATTTCCAGCTTGGGCAGCAGCTGTCCTGGTCCTCCTGGTCCTCCTTCTTCTCCTGATTCTTGTTGTTGTTTCTGGAGGTCTTTTATTTCATTTCCGGCACTATTTCATGCCAGGTGAGCTTCAGATGTTCAGACACATGAGATCTTCATGGTTTCTGTGCTGATGTGTGTGAGACATGGCCGACTGTGGAGGCTCCGTCTGTCTGTTCTTCTTCATCCAACATGTCTGCAGCACTTTACAGGACGCTGCAGACTAGTTACCAAAGAACGAGTCAGGAACACATCAGGAACAAACTGAGACACAATCTGACTGAGACTAGAATCCCTCCTTCGTCCTGGTTTCATCTGATGTGCTTAGAACTTTTCCACTTGTTTCACTCCCACAGGAATCAGTCAAATATGTTTTCACTATAAGTATTTCACTTCATCTGATTAAAGGCGATGTGCTCAGTGCTGCTGCTGTCTGTTCGGCTCATGCTGTGTTTGTTGTTCTCTCAGTCCTGCAGGTGGAGGTCGAATCAGGGGTGGAGTCTGTCCAGCTGCCCTGCAAAACTACAGCTCATCTGCCTGAAAATTGTAAAGTGGAGTGGATGGATGGTGATGAAGATGAGGTCCATGTGTATCAGAACGGCTCTGACCAACCTGAACAACAGAACAAGGATTACAGAGACCGAACGAAGATGAAAAAAGACCTCCTGAAAACTGGAGACCTCAGTCTGACCCTGAAACACCCCACAGATGAAGACAGAGGCATCTACACCTGCACCGTCTACAGGGAGGGAAACATCCTGCTGAAGAAACAGGTGGAGCTGAAAGTCAGAGGTCAGTGCTGCAGATACAGTTAGCAAACTAGCTAACCCTCTCTTTAATAAATATATATTTTTTGTTTATGTAAACTTTTTGTGTGGACTCAGCACATTGTGCCAGTTCGTGACATGCCAGGGAATTGAAGGCTGTCAGTATCAGTCGAACAATGACAGCTCGGTGAATGGCTGGACGGGCCCCGTGGGTCAAGGCCTGACCAGGTTACGTGTTCTCAGATGAGCAGTGGTATGCCTCATTCAGTCCAGGTTTCTGGACTTCTGCTATCATCAATATGCATATTGTGGAGATCAGGGAAATATTTTACTGCTACTATTCATAACCATCATCACTACCATTACATTAATTATCATTTCATCAAAGCATTTATTCAATAGATTACACATGGTCTTAGTTAAGATTATTACACCTATCACAGAGAGCTTCTGTCTGGTAAAAGGCCAGAAGCGCCAACAGGCGGGGTGAGGCCGAGTGCGCTGGAGGTCGAGACACACACACAAACAGTAGGTAGAGTCGTGTTCAGGTCAGAGTTCAAATAATAGTTGGAAAAGCTGGTGATTGCAAAAACAGTGTATTGTGCAGTTTTGGGGGGAGATTGATGCTGATGGTGCAGTGTTCATCTCCCCACGCGTGTGTTCATTAAAATCATTGTTTGACCGAAGCTCTTCTGGACCATTATTGTTTTTGTACTCTCCCTCAACATTTGAACCCGTTTTTAACAATATCTTATAAACTGCTCTTAGTCTGGCCCCTCACCCACGACCAGCCTCTCTTAGTTTCCCTGAACCACCTTCCTTGGTTCAAGAAAACATTACATTTAACATTTCCTGCAATGGACACCTTGACTCCCCTTCAAAGAAAGCTTTGACTCTGACCAGTTGACAGTCACACTGTTCTTTAAGAAGCAGCCAGATCTGCTCCATCATCATCTGTTACTGTCTGTGCAGCTCATGTTGCGTTTATTGTCCTCTTAGTCTGTCAGGTGGAGGTGGAATCAGGGGTGGAGTCTGTCCAGTTACTTTGCAAAACCACACTTCACCTGCCTGAAGATGCTAAAGTGGAGTGGATGGACAGTGATACCGATAAGGTCCACGTGTATGAGAACGGCTCTGACCGGCCTGAAGAACAGCACCAGGTTTACAGAGACCGAACGAAGATGAATGAAGACCTGCTGAGAACTGGAGACCTCAGTCTGACCCTGAAACAGCCCACAGAGAGAGACAGTGGGAGATACAGCTGTGTGGTTAGAAGGAAGGGAAACATCCACAGAGGCAAAACTGTGCTGCTGAAAATCAAAGGTTTGTTGGTTTGTTTGTTTTTTGTTTATTTTTTTCCCTGTCTGACTGTCTTGTGTCTCCTCTGCAGGGAGAGTTCAGGTCCAGGATCAAACAGGGGACATCAGGAACAGAAGCAGCTCCATTGATCCGACTCCTCTGATGGCTGATCAATCAGTTTGATCTGTGTGTTCTTTGATTATTGATCAGTGATGTCAGAGTGGAGTCAGTGTGATGTTGTTGTTGTGTGTTTGAGACTTTTAGTGTCCATGAAGGTCTCTGCTGCCGTAGATCCTCTGAACTGTGACAGAGGTCTCACTCTGGAGGAAACTCTCAGCACTTTCCAGCAGCTCCTCCATCATGGAGGACGTTCCCTCACTGTAACAGGTGGAGGAGAGAGGAGAGGAAGCACAGGTGGATCCTCTGAGGAAGAGGAGCGTTCCTACAAACCACATGATCACATGACCAGAGGACAAGCATGTGCAGAAACACATTAAAGTCAGCCTGTAAACACGTTTGTGAATGCCACTGTAGATACAGGCACAGACTCATCTGTGGTGCAGCTGAAGACATTTGAGTCATGTTGTGTTTGCAGACGTTCCTCTTCTCTGGTTTCTAACTGGATTTCTGGAAGTTATTTCAAACATCATCAGTGATAACTGTTTCCTCCTGAACAGAGTTCATCCTGAACATAATCTGATCACACAGGAAGCAGAACTGAGCTTCTGTGTGAGGGACGTTTGCTCGGAGTCATCGTGGTGATTCGAGCTGCCACAGGAAGTGCAGCTCTGCAGTTTCCTGAGTGATTGTTGTGTCAGAGGTGAAACTGACACAGCCTCACTGTGACTGTTTAACACTGTGTTTAGTGTTTGTGGTGAACATGTTTGTCCTTTTAGCTTTGGACGAAATGTTTTTATGTGATGTGTGACTGTTGAGCACTTTTTACTTTCTGTGTTAGGTTACTGAAGGACGAGCCAGCAGCGGTGTGGCCTCCCTGCTGGTGGTTTCCTCCCTCCATGTTTCCTTTACTGTGCGGCTCTGAGTGTGATGCTGAAGTGTTTTGTGTTCCTGCTGAGTTACTGCTCCATCCGGCCTCTTTACTTTCTGTGATTTAATGCTGATTTGTGGCCAACAGGTGCTGCAGTCTTTTTGTATGCTGTGTTTGTTTTATTGCACTGCATATCTTTTAAATAAAGTATTCATATTATTGAAACGCCTCTTTTGTCTGTGTGGATTTTGCAAACTTGTGTAATTTATATTATTGAAATATTAAATCTTTCCTTGGATGACATCTAAACACCTGTGACCCCTCTGACCACACCAGGGCCGCAGCTTTCACCTCTTCCTGTCTCTCTGCAGCTCTGTGTTCATGTTCGTGTTTACAGAGATGTTTCTGCCTAATCAGTGTTTAAATCACGCAGGCTTTTATTTGTTTTATGAAGGAATGAATTGACTAATTCAGTTCATATAAACAGGTTACATGTTTGGATTTACATTCTTCTTTCTCTGGCTGATCTCTGGATGATTACCAGGGAGGAGATGATCAGCTTTACAGAGCAACAGGCTGACTGTGAGAGAAGTTCAGTGGAGTCAAAATCCAGAGCAGCAGAATGAAAGAAACACAAAACACTTCAGCCTCTGCATCAGTCTGAAGATGAGTTTAATAATGCACAAGAACAAAGCAGAATGTTTCAGTGCTCAGATCTTTGTGGCAGCAGCAAAAAAAGTTTGTTTTTAATAAAACAGAATTATTTTATGAAGTTTAACACGTCTTATTATTTAGACGTGGAGCTTTGAGATGAAGTGATTCTTCCACAAACTTAAACAATATTTTATTAAAATGAAAATAGAAATTCTTTGAATGTGAAACTGGAATAGAGAAAAACATCTTAGACGATTTCTTTCTGTCACACAAGTTTTTTTCTTGAGTCTCTTTAAATGAGAGTTCTCTCTGTTTTTCTCCTTGAATCAAAGTTTTTCTCTCAGTCAGTTTCCATAAATGGTTCTTATATAAGGCTTTTCTATACTCAAAGCACTTTAAACGACTTCACTCATTAATCCCAGCACTTTTCCATACACCCTCTGACATCCACACTGTGATGCATCACAGAGCAACTTGGAGTTAGTGTCTGGCTCAAAGATATTTGGGATGCACACTGCAGGGAGTGAACCACCAACCTTCCGAATAGCAGAGAACCTGCTCCACCACCTGAGCTACACCCAACACTGAGTCACATTCAGTGTGAGCAGCCAAACATGATGGCAGACTGCCACAGATCACTTCTGAGGAAAGAGGAGGCGTTCAGCTTCCTCATAGTTTCACACCTGCATGAAGCAGCCTCACCCTGACAGCTTCAAATCACTGTGTCAGCTGATCACTTCCTGTCCTGTGATTGGCTGAGCTTCAGGCCTTCTCTCAGTCAAACTGGAAACAGGGATTGAGACAGTGTGAGGGTTTGTGGAGTGCCACAGTGCTGTAATGAATACTGTAGTGGAAGAAGTTCTTTCACACTCTTCATCCTGGAGCTGCTTTATGTCCATGATCTGCATGGAAACACATCTATGGAGAGGAAATCCAGCTGCTGAGGGTCACATCTGCATCATTGTAGCTACAGTGGATGTTTCAGCGTCAGGACTGAAGGCGGAGCTTTGTGCGTGTCAGGGTGAGGCCGCAGCAGCCGCCTCCACCCGGAGCGCTCGGGCGTGAAACTAGGAGGAAAGCCGACGTCCTCCTCTTTCCTCAGAAGTGATCTGTGGCCGGCCGGACTTCATTCCACAGATGTGCTTTAACAAAGTGTGAAGCTGAACTCTGAGCTGTGACAGTGAAGCAGTGTGAGAGTGTCAGTAGATGATCAGCAGAGGAAAGTGAAGCTGCTGTGAGCTGATGTCCTGAAGGGCTTTTAAAGAGTCTCTGAGTTTGACAGGAACATGAAGATGTTTGTGGTGTTTGTGATCCTCCTGCACGGTAAGTACACCTTCCTCTCTCTGCTCTCATCATCAGCTTTTCTTTCATCTCTCTCTCTTTAATGTGTTGAAGTGCAGCAGGAGGAGATCGTGCAGGTTTGTGCTTCCCGTCCTCTTTGAACTGAGCAGAAATTTTCCCATGAATGGATCACAACATTCATTAACATTTCCATTATAACTATGAGCATGTGTAACTACACTAACAGCAGAATACATCTACATTAAACATGTTCACATGAAGCTGTGATTTCTTGCTGTAATCCACAGCTCACAGATAATTTGTTTTTCTGTTTATGTGTCCTCAGTTTCCCAGCATGCTCTGGCTGTGTTGGTGGAGGTGAATGAGGGGGAAAGATCTGTCCTGCTGCCCTGTCAGTACTCAGGTTTACCACCTGTGGACCCCACAGTAACATGGACTCGCAACGATCTCAATCCCAAATCTGTCCACGTGAGACAAGAAGAAACCGACGATCTCAGAGGGCAAAACCAGCATTACAGAGGGCGCACATCGATGACACCTGATGCTCTGGACTCTGGAGACTTCAGCCTCACTCTGAAAAACCTGCAGCTGACTGATAGCGGAAAATACACCTGCACACTCAGCAATGAAAGAAATAAAGTTAGAGTGGGAGATGTACAGCTGCAGGTCAAAGGTCAGCAGTACAGTGTAACTGCCTGTAAGAAGCTGAAACAGCAGAAATCAAACAAATCAATGTTCATCCAAAGTGTCCTGATAGTCGTAACAGTCTAACAGTCACGGTCATGTCGAGTTAAAGGGGCTTGACACATTAATGATATCTCTTTACTGTTGTGAATTATAATTTTTTACCTTTTCTGGACAAACGTTAGTTCTAAAGATTTGTATTTGTTTGTTCGTGTGCAGAGCCTGCACTGATGACGTTTTCAGTAGGAAAAAGTAAAGCAAAGAAACAGAATTTAGGTTTAATGGGTGGTCACATAAAATATAAATATTTAAGCTTTTTTCCTGTTAAAAGGAACTTTTCCTTCTCACTGTCACCAAGTGCTTGCTTAGATAGCATTATTGCAGAGTGACCTCAGGTCAAGGTTGTTGTAATTTCAGGCTCTTTGACATCAGTGCTTCAAATCTTTACGTTCACTGAAAAAGAGCAATAAAGTAAATGTAGCTTTGAAACAGGAAGCAGTTATTATTTAACTTTTATTGTTGAAAAGTATGGTTCTTGTATACAATCACGATTGGCAAAACATACCCAGATTAGATCAGTGCTATGACTCCCATTGTCTGCTTCTACAGCTGATGTTGTGGTTTATTGTCCTCACAGACCAGCAAGTGGTGGTTAAAGTGGAGGAAGGGTCAGACTCCGTCATCCTGCCCTGTAAAACAACACCTGACCTGCCTGAGGACACCACAGTGGAGTGGACTCGCTCTGACCGAGAGCTCATGATGATCCATGTGTATCCAAACAGAAGTGACCACCTTAAGAAACAGGACGACCTTTACTGTGGTCGCACGAAGATGAACGAAGACCTGCTGAGAACTGGAGACCTCAGTCTGACCCTGAAATACCCCACAGAGAGAGACAGTGGAGGATACATCTGCACCATCTACAGGGACAAAGACATCCTGAGACAGAAAGTAGTGCTGCAGGTCAAAGGTCAGAGATGATGCCACAGGTCAAACGTCAGAGATGTAGATACAGGTCAGAGGTCATATTTTTATGTTTCTCCACAGAACAATTTCCATCCTGGGCGAAAGCTGTTCTTGTGCTCCTGTTTCTCCTGGTTCTTCTTGTGGTTTCTGGAGGTCTTCTATATTATTTCCGGCACTATTTCATGTCAGGTGAGCGTCTCCTACTACACTACCCATAATGCCGATGGTCAGCAGGTGTCCTCTGGTGGCTCCTTGACTGCGGCTCACACAAACTTGTTCCAGAAGCTGAAAGAGTTGAGAGTTACAAACAGCTGATACAGAGAGCTGAAGAGAAACTTCCAGGTTTGTTCCAGAAGTCAGAAAACCTCCTTCAGACTCAGTCATTGATCAGTGAAACAGCTCCACAACATGACTTTACTAAACAGTGTGTGTGCTTCACTGCATTGATCTGACACAGAGGCTGCATGTGGACAAGCTGTTCTTCTTCTGTGGTGGTAAACAGCAGCTGACATGGAAACATGTGCTGACAGTAAATGTTGCAGCATCTTCAGTAAATGCTCCTCCTTGAGTTGTGCTCAGTCATGTGGTGGAGAGCTTCAGATGTTCAGACACATGAGATCTTCATGGTTTCTGTGCTGATGTGTGTGAGACATGGCCGACTGTGGAGGCTCCGTCTGTCTGTTCTTCTTCATCCAACATGTCTGCAGCACTTTACAGGACGCTGCAGACGAGTTACCAAAGAACGAGTCAGGAACACATCAGGAACAAACTGAGACACAATCTGACTGAGACTAGAAGACAAGGAGGGGACAGGGAGGTCATGTGACCATCACAGCTGCTAATGATGTCATCATGTTGTGCTTTGTTGTCCTCTAAGGTTACAAGGTGGAGGTGGATTCAGAGGTGGAGTCTGTCATGCTGCCCTGCAAAACCACAGTTTGCCTGTCTAAAGACACTAAAGTGGAGTGGAAGGACAGAGATGACAGGAAGGTCCACGTGTATGAGAACGGCTCTGACCAGCCTGAAGAGCAGCACCAGGTTTACAGAGGCCGAACGGAGATGAAGAGAAAATGGCTGAAAGCTGGAGACCTCAGTCTGACCCTGAAACATCCCAAAGACAGTGACACCTATACCTGCACCGTCTACAGCCGGAGGCAAACGATTCTGATGAAGAAGGTGCTGCTCACTGTCAGAGGTCAGTTCTGTAGATACAGGTCAAAGGTCAGATTCATTGTAATAGTGTGCCAAGTATCAGTTGGCCCAAAGCTCCTCCGTTCCTTCAATACACAGACTTTTTCATGTCCCATCTATAGTCGGTCATTTCTGAGACTGGAACCAGTCAGAACAGATTTTACTGGAAATATTTTAACTTATCCAGTCATCAAAAATCATTTTAGTGCTCATGCTGTCCTCACTAAAGTTTGTTTAGAGACAACATAATTTTAGCTATTATTCCCAGCACCTTATCGTCAAAGAAACAGGCTGCTTGTTGTGATTCAACGATGGAAATAAATTCTCTCTCTCCTTTTGTACAACTGTACAAAGAAAAGGAATACAAAATACATAATAAAGAGAATAACATTGTTCTAGTAAAAGATACTTTGTTGTCATCTCAGGTGATAGGGTGGAGGTGGATTCAGGGATGGAGTCTGTCCAGCTGATCTGCAAAACCACAGTTTTCCTGCCTAAAGATGCTAAAGTGGAGTGGAAGGATGCAAACAACAGGAAGGTCCACGTGTATGAGAACGGCTCTGACCAGCCTGAAGAACAGGACGATAAATACAAGAACCGAACAAAGATGAAGAGAAACTTACTGGAACCTGGAGACCTCAGTCTGACCCTGAAACACCCCACAGATGGAGACACAAACACCTACACTTGTACTCTCTACAATCAGCAGGGAAACATCCTGATGAAGAAAGAAGTGCTGCTCACTGTCAGAGGTCAGTTCTGTAGATAGAGGTCAAAGATCAGTGTTTATTTAAAACGATCTGAGCAGTTAAATGTCAAAGAATCTAACAGATGTAACCAGTTTGAACAGGTGACTGTTGTCATTTTTATATTATTAGCTTTAACAGTGTAGTCCCATCCCATCAGGTGTCAATTACCCACAAATAAAAACAAGAGCGTTTTCTTCTCTCTGTCTTCCTGTCTGCTTCTGCTCATCATCATCAAATGTGTCCAGTCAGAATGGATTTTACTGGAAATATTTTAAGTTATCCAGTCAAATAAAACATTCTCAATGCTGCTGCTCATGTCATCATGTCGTGCTTTGTTTCTCTCAGTTCACAAGGTGGAGGTGGATTCAGGCAGGGAGTCAGTCCAGCTGCCCTGCAAAACCTTAGTTCAAGTGTCTAAAGACATTAAGGTGGTGTGGAAGGACAAATACGGAAAGGTCCACGTGTATGAGAACGGCTCTGACCAGCCTGAAGAACAGGAACAGGATTACAGAGGCCGAACGAAGATGAAAAAAGACCTGCTGAAAACTGGAGACCTCAGTCTGACCCTGAAATACCCCACACAGAGAGACAGAAACACCTACACCTGCACCGTCTACAGCAGGGAGGGAAACATCCTGCTGAAGAAACAAGTGGAGCTGAAAGTCCGAGGTCAGTGCTGTAGTTACAGGTCTGAGGTTTGAATCTTGCTTTCTAAGTAGTTGTGATGAGTAGAAATAAGAAGTTAACTGAAGGCAAAACTGGTTCCCAGTGAAGGAGCCAAAGCCACATTTGGCAAAAAGTTCTTCAGTGACAAGAGCCCTCAATTTCCTGTCCCCAACAGAGAACTTATCCCCACTCCAGATTACTCTGAAAATAAGGCTAAACAATTTTATTCTCTTTTGTATAGTATGTTATTCTATTTTTTTTATTCTATTCTACTGTTTTTCGTAATTTTTGCTGCCCTTAACTTTGTATTGTCCGCTTTGTGCCGTGACCATACTGGGACTGATAAAGGTTTATCTTATCTTATCTATGCAAATAGTGCCTGAAGTAAGAACTTAAACTCAGACAGACACTCACCTAACTTAACCGGGAAGTTGTATTTTCCAAGGTAACATTATTCTAGACACCTACAAGTGAAATATTCAAAAATGAAATATTGCCAATTCCAAGCTTCCGTTTTCTGAGATCACAGAAAGGCCACACTTGTTACGTTTCCCTAAAAGTGCCACTGCACACGCACACCAGCTACAAAACCAACAAGGATGCCTGGCACTAGAGCTTCTTCTTCTTCTTCTTCTTCTTCAAGTTTAACGGCAGCTTGCATCCAAAACTGTTGCATTACTGCCACCTCCTGGCTGTTAATCGTCCGTCATTCCTGAATCCTCAGATCCTCTTTGGCACTAGAGCTCACCTTTCTTTCACCTTAAGTAGCTCTAACTGCTGACTAAAGTCAGCTGAACAAAACAGGGTGGTATCAAAGGCAGGAGAGACCCACATGAGGTCAGTTTTATAGGAGCTCCTGCAATGACTGCAACATTGTTCTTCAGCTTTCTCTGCATCTGTTAAACTGTCAAAACTAAGCAGCACAAGGTCACAAGAGGTCATGCTGTATATTTCTCATCCCCTCAGACTGTCAGGTGATCGTGGAGCAGGGGGTGGAGTTTGCAAAGCTGCCTTTCCAAACAACAGCTGAGCTTCTTGAAAAGGCCACAGTGAAGTGGGAACGATATAAACCTGAATACATGATGGTGTACATGTGTCAGAGTGGATCTGACCAGCCTGACAAACAGCACCAGGATTACAGAGACCGAACAAGAGTGAATGAAGACCTGCTGAAAACTGGAGACCTCAGTCTGACCCTGAAACAGCCCACAGAGAGAGACAGTGGAGAGTACAGCTGTGTGGTCATCAGTGGGGACATCTGGAGGAAGAAAACAGTGCAGCTCACAGTCACAGGTTTGTGTCTTTACTCTGATATGTAAGTCGATGCACCATTAAATGGTTGTTAGCTGTTCATCTGCAGATTAATTAAAGAAAGAAACACAACCACAGAAACAATAATTTAACACAACTAATAGTGCAATCAAGAGCCTCGTTGTCTCCTTCATTCCCTCCAGCAGACAATAGCATTTTCCAAACATGAAACCTCTCCAAAACAGCTTAAACTGCTGTCATGTTTAAGTTATAAGTTTGTGCTTTTCTGTCTTCTCAGTCCAAAAACTGGAGGTCGATTCAGGGGTGGAGTCTGTCCAGCTGCCTTTCAAAGCCACAGGAAACCTGCCTGAAGACACTAAAGTGGAGTGGAAGGGTAAATACGGAAAGGTCCACATGTATGAGAACGGCTCTGACCAGCCTGAAGAACAGGACCAGGCTTACAGAGGCCGAACGGAGATGAATGAAGACCTGCTGAAAACTGGAGACCTCAGTCTGACCCTGAAATACCCCACAGATGGAGACACACAAGTCTACACCTGCACCGTCTACAGCAGGGAGGGAAACATCCTGATGAAGAAGGAAGTGCAGCTGAAAGTCAGAGGTCAGTGCTGTAGATGCAGGTCAAAGGTCAGAGGTTTGCATCATCTAATTTTCTGCTTCCAGTCAGTAGTGTATTTTGTATTAGTATCCACCCATTCATTCTCTTATCCTTGTCAGGGTTACGGGGGGTTGGAGACTATCCAGGTCACCTAACACATAGAGACAGACAGACGTTCATTCGCACTCACACTCACACCTTTGAGCAGTTTAGAATGACCAGTGATCTAACGGCACTAACTGCATGGAGGAACCCGGAGAGAACCCACATGGACATGGGAGTGGAATCAAACTCAGGGCCTTCTTACGGTGAGGCCTGCTATTAAATGATTACTACTATATTCATTTAAAGCTGCCTGAGGGTAAAAGCGGTTTCCCACTGAAATGTCTCTGATTGAGTTTGGGGCCAAAGGGAGCTGACTGATGGTACCATTTTAAAATGCTACCTCAAAAATGTATGCTAAAAAATATCTTACAAAAAGTCTTTAACACTTTTTGTTGAGACAAACTCATGAAAGCAGAGACGTTAAAGTTTGGTTACTGTGCTGTGAAAAAACTTGTTCCTCTTCTTGATTATTCTTCCATATTGGACGTTCGCCCCA
This sequence comes from Simochromis diagramma, assembly GCF_900408965.1. Classification (NCBI taxonomy): domain Eukaryota; kingdom Metazoa; phylum Chordata; class Actinopteri; order Cichliformes; family Cichlidae; genus Simochromis; species Simochromis diagramma. Next base: position 388,895 of record NW_024387119.1, on the reverse strand, counting down.
CTCAGATAATCCGTTTATAATATTAGATAAGGATAAGTTGACTAAATACAAAACACAGTTTTTAAATGATGATTTCATTTATTTTGGGCAAAAGATGATCCAAACCCACCTGTATGAAAACACACGTTTGGAAAGCTGAGTTCACTTTCACTATCCACACTCAGGTGTGGCCACATTATTGCCAGAATCAAGAAATTCACTAAATAGAAATCGTTTGAAAAAGTGAAGTAGGCTAACAGACGTGAAAAGCAACACATCAGGTCACTATTTACCACAAACCACAGATATTATCCACAAAAGGAGAAACTGTGGAACAGTGGTGAACCTTCCTATGAGCCAGCCAAAGTGACCCCAAAAGCTCAACAGCTCATTAACTCCAAAGAACTACAGGCCTCACATCCCAAAGGTGAGATCAGAGTTCATGACCCCACTATAAGAAAGAGATTGCACAAAAACGGCCTGCATGGCAGCATTTCAACATAAAAACCGCTGCTGAGCAAAAAGAAAAAGGTTTGCATCACATTTTCTGTGAAGCATCAAACTCTGTAGGAATACGCTGATGAGACCAAAGCTGAACGTTTTGTAAGGTTTGAGTCCTCTTACATCTGCATCAGTCTAACAGCGTTTAATTAAGAGAAGTCAGCAGCAGTCAGACATCCAGAACACAGCAGGAAGTCCACCTCTTAACAACTCAAAAAGACCAAAATGGAGGTTCTGGAGCGCCCTAGTTGACTCCAGTCTCAGATAGAGAGTAGCGCGTTACTGTAATCCGATTACAGTACACGTACAGTAATTCTGCAGGTAGTGAAGCAAAATTCCTCCGCTGTGCTTTAATGACTCATCAAAAGTTATCAACACTTAATTGATTATGTTTATTTTCATGTTAGTTAAAGGCAAGTTTGGATATCTCGGGCTTCACTATCACATAATATCTTAATACACTTTATTTTATTAAAGACCCTCACGGTCACCTTACATTAGTACAAGAAAATCATAATGAAGGTTATGCAATTTTGAATACATGAGTTTTAAGATGCGATTTAAAAGTGGTATTAAGTATATCAAATATATTAACCCTCTCAGGCTCAAATTAAGTTTTTGTTGCTGATGCACAAAAGAATACCTGCAGTGGTACTTCTGAGTAAAACAACTCATAAAATATGTATGTGGGGTAATCGGGGTGTGAGCTTTTACTTACTTTAAAATATGTTTGATCAGGTAAAGATTTGTTTGTTTGAGCGACAGGTGTAGCTGAGACAGAATGATCATAGATCAAATTTGAGCTTTCAGTTTTTTCCTAAACTCCTTAAAAAGTGATTATGAATCAGCGTGTGATCATTTGTAGAAGGTGGTTTGTTTTAAGAGTTTCAGTCTGTATTTAAAGTTCATCACAGCACCAAAGCAGCACTGGTGAAAGATAAAAATGATCTTATTATGGTTTCTGAAAGCGGAGTCATCTCTGTGCTGGTCCTTATCGTAGCAACTGATGCTGCCGGCCACAGCATTAGATTACAGATGCTAGAATACAACATTTGTATTAAAGGAAATTGTCACGGCTGTGCAGGGCGGATTGGACTCAAACAGATTAAACACCGACACCGGATGAACGTGGCAAGAATTTATTACAATCAAGACTGTTTATGTCGTGCATCCCACCCCTAAGAAATATTAGAAAACACTGCATAAAGGTCATGAAGGCCTGGATGACCTCTTCCTGTTTCCAAATTCAGAGAAACTGAAGTTATTACATTTGGACCTCACACTCTCAGAAACATGGTTTTGGATACAATAATTACTTTTGATAGCATTACCTGTTTCTGCGTGGAACCTTTCAGTCAGTGTTGGGAAATGGAGGCAGGTGTGTTCATGAGTGATCAGGCTCCATTATATCTTAGAAACCTTACAGTACCGTATTACCACACTCAGGTTTATGGGGACCGGTCCGGGGTAGATGCAGACTAGTCAACGGTCCAGCGATGAGTAACACAGAACCGCTCTTAAATAGAGCTCAGGATCCTGAAAATCAGTGACTGAGAAGAGGTGTGTGGGCCAGAGGCACGAGCCCCTGATGAGCAGCGCCCAGGCAGAGGAGCGAGAGACAACACATAAAACCCCAAAACAAAACATATTGCCCAGTGCAGGGACCATAACAGCAGGCTAACATGTGATTCCCAGAGTTTCTGAGGCAGAACGTTTAGTTGTAAAGTCTCTCTCCCATTAGATCAGCTGTCAGTTTGCATTCAGGACACAAGGGTGTTTTTTTAAAGACTGGATTTGAACTGGATTAAAAATATTTCTGCCTCTTTTATTTTTTATTCTGAGATCTGCTTCTGTTCTTCAGATTTCTCTACAACTGTGAAACCATCTGTTGCCTTCTGTAGAGCTCATGTTGTGTGTGTTGTATTTGTTGTCCACTCAGGCTGTCAGGTGATCGTGGAGCAGGGGGTGGAGTTTGCAAAGCTGCCTTTCCAAACAACAGCTAAGCTTCCTGAAAAGGCCACAGTGAAGTGGGAACGATATGAACCTGAATACATGATGGTGCACATGTGTCAGAGTGGATGTGACCAGCCTGAAGAACAGCACCAGGATTACAAAGACCGAACAAGAGTGAATGAAGACCTGCTGAGAACTGGAGACCTCAGTCTGACCCTGAAACAGCCCACAGAGAGAGACAGTGGAGTATACAGCTGTGTGGTCATCAGTGGGAACATCTGGAGGAAGAAAACAGTGCTGCTCACAGTCACAGGTTTGTTTGTGTCTTTGCTCTGATATGTAAGTTGATGCACCGTTAAATGGTTGTTACGATTTCAGAATAATTAAAGAAAGAAATGCAACCATAGAAAAATTAGCATTAACAGGGTAACAACAGATGTTCATGAGTGAGTATCTGTAGTGAGGGAGGGGCTTTAGTGCTGGTATTTTTCAGTATGATGATATGAGGTTAGAAGCTCCGGCTCGTTTTCTGTCTTGCCCATCAGAAGATGTTCTGTGTTTGGTGTGACTGGGCTTCCTATCAGGGCTCATGACTCTCGTTCACCACCATTTGGTGTAGAGCTCCTGTAGATGGGGTGGTTTTGTAATCCTCTCACCTGAGCTGACAAGCCTCAGCTGGTGCTGCTCGTTTTTTAGGCTATGGGTGCTAAACTTTAGAGTTTAAGTGTACTCAGTTTAGGCAGAAGCCCAACAGAGAAAGTTAAACCACAGATAACCACAGTAAACATACTCAGGATGGGATTTTACGTTTCACTAAGGTCAATAAATCCTGACTGTGATGAACTTTGCTGATATTATATCCTCCTGCGCCCTGTACTACAAAGCAAGGTCAGCATCCAGTTCCATCAGTGTAATAGAGATTTAGCAACAGCTAAAAAAATTAAAAACCTGTGTACAGTTTCAAAAACCTTAAATGAATAAGCACGTTGTTGTGACAAGGCGATGCACAGTTTGTGTCGCTCAGTGGTTTCAGTACAGTATGGCTGAACCTGCACATATAGAACATATTCTGCCAGCACAGGATCTGTGATGCTTTTAAAACATGCTGGAAATAAAAGAATCACTGAAAACATGACGGTTCCAAGTGATTTTAAAACAAAACTCTGAAAATAACCACCAGTTTGAGCTGTTGTTGTCTCAGCTGCAGACTCGCTGCTGGTCGAAGGTTTGAGAGATTTTGCTGTAAGGGTCTGTGTTGAACAGCAGAGCTGGAAAACATCCTCCAGCCTAACAGTCATAAACAGGATTGATGTCCACAACCAAGGCGTTTGACTTTATCCAGTCGAGCTTGAGAGAGATCATTCGGCTTCATTGAGCTGTACTGTGGTTTTGATAGAATCTTTTTTCCCCCATAATATTTTCTTTGCCTGTTGCAAGCCATTATCACAGGGTAGCATGCAAAGTTCCCTTATACTATTAGTTAAAAACTGAACTTCCTTTAAGTCCATACAAGAAAATCATAATGAAGGTTATGCAATTTTGAATACATGAGTTTTAAGATGCGATTTAAAAGTGGTATTAAGTATATCAAATATATTAACCCTCTCAGGCTCAAATTAAGTTTTTGTTGCTGATGCACAAAAGAATACCTGCAGTGGTACTTCTGAGTAAAACAACTCATAAAATATGCATGTGGGTAATCGGGGTGTGAGCTTTTACTTACTTTAAAATATGTTTGATGAAGTGAAACTTGGTGACAGTGGGACATCAGTAGGGGTCAAACAGTCTTTCACATCACTATAATTTCTATTAGCAGTGTTTCTTTCCTGTGGATTTTTTTCCTCTGATGTTCAGGTAAAGATTTGTTTGTTTGAGCGACAGGTGTAGCTGAGACAGAATGATCATAGATCAAATTTGAGCTTTCAGTTTTTTCCTAAACTCCTTAAAAGTGATTATGAATCAGCGTGTGATCATTTTGTAGAAGGTGGTTTGTTTAAGAGTTTCAGTCTGTATTTAAAGTTCATCACAGCACCAAAGCAGCACTGGTGAAAGATAAAAATGATCTTATTATGGTTTCTGAAAGCGGAGTCATCTCTGTGCTGGTCCTTATCGTAGCAACTGATGCTGCCGGCCACAGCATTAGATTACAGATGCTAGAATACAAACATTTGTATTAAAGGAAATTGTCACGGCTGGTGCAGGGCGGATTGGACTCAAACAGTTAAACACCGACACCCGGATTGAACGTGGCAAGAATTTATTACAATCAAGACTGTTTATGTCGTGCATCCCACCCCTAAGAAATATTAGAAAACACTGCATAAAAGGTCCTGAAGGCCTGGATTTCTGTTTCCAAATTCAGAGAAACTGAGTTATTACATTTGGACCTCACACTCTCAGAACATGGTTTTGGATACAATATTACTTTTGATAGCATTACCTGTTTCTGCGTGGAAACCTTTCAGTCGTGTTGGGAAATGGAGGCAGGTGTGTTCATGAGTGATCAGGCTCCATTATATCTTAGAAACCTTACAGTACCGTATTACCACACTCAGGTTTATGGGGACCGGTCCGTAGATGCAGACTAGTCAACGGTCCAGCGATGAGTAACACAGAACCGCTCTTAAATACAGCTCAGGATCCTGAAAATCAGTGACTGAGAAGAGGTGTGTGGGCCAGAGGCACGAGCCCCTGATGAGCAGCGCCCAGGCAGAGGAGCGAGAGACAACACATAAAACCCAAAACAAAACATACAGTCAATGATGCATCAGCCAGATCCTGTGAAGTAGGGTCTCTCTCCATGCTACGGCAAGCCAAGAGGACAGACCAGGAAGTGAGGGAAGAACGCAATGCCAGACAGAGGGAGATGCAGACTCTAAATATATTGAGAGGGATTAAGGGCAGGGAGGAAACGTCTGGGGAAGACGGCTGAACATAAGCAACTGACAAGACAGGGGATGCACAGCTAAACACACACAGAACAAGTGTCTCTAAAAGCTGCAAAACACACAGAGACACAGGCTGACTATGTACAGGCAAAGGCAGGAGCGACAGAGACACTACTGGGGAACAAGGGAAGAGAAGGCAAGGGAGCAACACAGAGACGTGGCTGGGGGAAGGGGCAGAAACAAAGACAAGACGGACCTAACAGGGCAGGACACACAGATGCAGGACCAGGACAAACAGAGACGAGACCAGGCATGAACAGGATCAAACACCAGACAACCTAAACTAGACATACAGATAACTACATAGGAACAAGTCACACAGCACAGAGCAAACAAAAATAAATAAACAAGACTTAAAATATTATAAAAACAAGACTTGACTGAACGACTCAGGCACCTAACACACTCAATGTCATCTAGTGCTTACTCATTAATCCTAAATTATTTTTCCTTGTGAACCTGATCAGAGGAAGGGCGCTCATGTGGCCAAGGAGATGTTGGCTGGTAACATGAATATAACTTTTCTGGAAAAATTAAATCAGGTTTTTGATAAATACTCTAGCACTGACTTGCTCACAAAACTGCTGACACTGACAGAGGAGGAGTAGTGTGGCTGATGCTGTTGAGTTTGTGGATTCTGGCAGAGGAGACTCGCTGGGATAAAAGGGCCCTTTGCGGGACCTAGTTTGCATTACTTGAGTGAATACATTCAAGATAAACTTGCAACGAAGGAATTCCTTGCTTAACTTCATGCACCAGTCTACTTATGTATTAAAGGTGGATGACCACATTCAGGCATTTTGTCCCCAAAGGAACTGTAACTACTGGCAGGTAACTTCTGGTTACAAGGGAGTTTTTCCATCAAACTGCTGCTAAAGTAATTATTCATAGGGGTTGTTTGATTGTTGGGGTTTCTCTGCATTACTGTAGGGTCTTTGCCTTACAATATAAAGCACTTTGAGGTTACTGTTGTTGTAGTTTGGTGCAATCCATCCATTTTCTTCTGCTTATTCAGGGCCAGGTTGTGGTGTCAGCAGGCAAAGCAGAGAAGCCTATGCCTCCCTCTCCTCAGTGTAACAATAACAAATGTGTGGTGTCTCTTTAAGACAGCCTAAGTTAATGTTTAGTGATGTCACTAAATATTACTGCCCAGCCAAAAGATATAATTTCTCTGACATGCCATGGGTCTCCCCCAGGAACTCAACTGGCTCCTTTTTTATGTGGAGTAGTAGTGGCTCTACTCCTCACCCTCTCTCTAAGGTAGAGGCCAGCCACCATTCAGAGAAAGCTAATTTCTCCACTTTCTCTGAATAGTGCCGTGGGCACTCCACCCTTTTCCAGCTGAGGACCATTGTTTTGTTGGACTAATGGACGGATTCTCCTTTTCAGCACCCTGGCATAGACTTTCCGAGGAAGGCTGAAGAGTGTGACCACACCCTCCAGTCTTTTTCCATGGCCTCTCCGAACTCTTCCCAAACCCAAGTTTTTGCTTCAGCCCCTGCCTGATCACTGTTCTGCTTGGCCTGTCAATACCTATAGGCTGATCCCAGTCCAACAGGCTGACCAAGCCTGATAGCACTCCTTCAGCCTGATGGTTCCCTTCACTTCTGGTGTCCACCATCTGGTTTTGGGGTTGCCACCATGATAGGCACCAGCTACCTTGTGGCTGCAGGTCAGTGCAACAGCTTCAGCAATGCAGGTGCTGAACATCCAGTCCATTTGGACTTAATGTCCCCAGTCTCCCTTGGAGTGCTCTTGAAGGTGAGAGTTGAAGATCTTGTTGACTGCGGCCTCTGCCAGTCATTCCCTGTGCACACTCACTATATGTTTAGGTGAACCAAGTCTGACTCAGGTAATACATGAAACCACGGTTCTTCGTTTACAGATGGATTTATTCTTCCGTCACACTTCTCCATCAATTCACTATAAAATCCAGCGTCAAACTGTCATTACATAAATGCGCAGAATGATCAAACATAAATACAACAAACAAAAATTTAAAATAAAGTTAACAAATGTGCAATAAACAGAACACAGTTAAATGTACCACGCTGGCTGCACATGACTGTGAGAAGAGTCTGCTTTAGAAACAAAAACTTAACAAAAAACAATTCCCAACTTCTTCTTTATCTTCTTTGCAGCTCCCTTTCACTATGAAACAACTTATTTAATCTTCCTTATGACTTATTTATCTTACGGCTTCTCTTAGCTTCTTTGCACGTTTTCTTAACCTCCTTTTTTGTCACTTAAAGGCGAAAGAAAGAAATAACATACATAACACAATAAATTAACAAATTGACATAATTTACATACAGTTAAAGACTCTAAGAAGGCCGGGTACTCTGATCTGTCGTTTGGCACATAAGTGCAGACGACAGTCAGGTCCTAATCCCTGACCCAAAGGCGCAGAGAAAAAAAAACTATCTCATCCACTGGGAAAAACTCCAACATACAGGCAGCAAGCTGAGGGAATGCTAAGTTACCCACCTCAGCCTGCCACCTCTCACCAAGGGCAACTCCAGAGTGAGACAAACTTTAGCCCCTCTCCAGGAGGATTGTTCAAGAGCTCAAGCTTTTAATTGACTATTGCATAAAACAACATCTAACACTTTGATGCACCCATTTTTTTCAGTTAAGCCTTGGATTCATTGCACTTCTGGGACCATAAGTGTGTGGTGATCACAGCCTCCGATCACTCACTCTTTTGGTTTGGCCAAAAGGGTTATGGGTAGGTGTTGTAGGAAAGACTAACCTGACTTAAAATGGTGCCGGAAATGAAATAAAAGACCTCCAGAAACCACAAGAAGAACCAGGAGAACCAGGAGAGCTTTGGCCCAGGATGGAAACCGTTCTGTGTAGAAACATAAAGACAAGTAAGACTTTTGACCTTTGACGGAATGTAATTAGTGAATTTACTGAATAGGCCTATACTTGTGTGAAAGAGCCTAGAGTGACATGGTTATTTCTTATTAAAGTAAAGTTTTAAAGTAATAAAGTTTTATCTGAGTGATGTCAGATTTGTCTACAGCATGTGTTTGTTGTTGACCTGTGACCTGCAGCTGCACATCTCCTAGTCTCTCGTAGCCAAATATAGGGTCTCTGACGGAGCAGGTGTAGGTGGCGCTGTCAGACAGTTGGAGGTTGGTCAGGGTCAGGCTGAGGTCTCCAGTTTCCAGAGCGTCAGTCTTCATGGATGTTCGGCCGCTGTAACGCTGGTTTTGATCTTTCAGTTCGTCTCCTTGAAGCTGATGTTGGTGGACGGTTGGAGGACTGAGGTCGGAGCGACTCCACACCACTGTGGGGTCACTCAAATCGAAAGTGTCAAATTCACAGGGCAGGTGGAATGAGTCCCCCTCATACATCTCCAAAGCAGCTGAGGCATGCTGGGAAACTGAGGACAGACAGAGACTCCATGTGTGACTTTGAGGTAAAGATCAAGTTTAGACCTAAAAAGTTGATTCTGTTCATCTGGACGCAGCGTTTTCAGTGAGAGAAACCTTTCGTCACTCATCCAAGTGACTTCTTCAGTCTCAGCTGACTGCAGGTTTCCCTAATCCTATAAACAGTACATTTGCATTATGCCGGCTTGTACACATACAAGAGAAACACGAGAGTTCTTCTGTACTGATGTTTACTGTGCTTCTCTTAACGTACACAGGTACACTGTAGAACTGGTGAATACAAATGTACAAGGAAATTGTATTTCAGTATTAAAACATATTGCAATATAAAACTCACAAAATATAAACAAACATACCACTTTAGCCTGCAAGTGGACAAACCGGTGTATTTGGAACTTAGGACTTGTTTTTTCTTCTTTGACATTCACACGGCTAGACCGTCACCATGAGCAGCTTCTCTGGCCTTTTTTCTAAAAACAGGAAGTGACCTCTGCCCTTACCTTAAACTTACAAAATTAACCGATTATTTTCCATGTATCAAATTAACAGTACACCAATCCGGTATGCAATAGGAACATGTTAACATGCTCAATATAAAAATAAAACATACAAAATAAAATGCGTTAATTACATTCTCATTACAAGAGCTCTGCCTAGTGGTCAAATACACAACTAAGACGATTTTAGAGAGACCCATACATAAGACTACACTTTTACTTGAAGCAGAGTAAAGACTAAACATTATGTTTATTGGTTAACCTTTATAAAGTTCATTGTTGGGTTAAATTCCTTTAGGAACACACATGCTGTTGCGATAGCGTGATGGTGGGAGTGTAACAGCTGTTGAAATGTTAGTGCTTCCCCTTATTGTCTCTAGTAGAGTCAGTGATGAGAAGCTTAACTTTTCTGACTCTGCCGTCAGCTCCTGGAGTTCCTGGACTTCCACAACTTTAGCGAGTTTCCATTGATTTCTTGGAAGACAGTCTTCTTGTAATAACACAATGTCATTTACTTTTGCATTTCTTCTGGTTTTATTCCATTTGCTTCTGTGTTGCAGGTTTAACAGATATTCCTTTCTCCACCTAGTCCAAAATACATTTGCCAAATACTGTACTGGTTTCCATCTTTTCTGGAGGTAGAGATCTTCTTTAGCAAATTCTCCAGGTGGTGATGAGATCACTGCTGATTTCATCGTCAAAATATGGTTGGGTGTCAACGGCTCCGGTTCTACAGGGTCGTTGATAGACTCTGCAGTTAGTGGTTGACTATCCACTATTGCCATGGCTTCATACATGAACGTTCTCAATGATGAAGTGTCTAATCTTGAAGCTGACTGGTCAAGAATGGATTTCAGAATATTTCTTATTGTCCGAATCTGCCTCTCCCAGACTCCTCCCATGTGGCTAGAAGCAGGTGGGTTGAAAACGAAAGTTATTCCCAGCTCTTTGACTTTCTTTTGAGTTGCTTACGTTAGGAGTCGCTTGCGTTAGAAGCTTTCGTTTCTTGCACTGATAAAATTGGTGCATTGATCACAATGCAGCTGACCTACATTGCCACGTACTGTTATGAAACAACGGAGTGCATTGAGAAAACAGTCTGCACTGAGATCATCTAGGACTTCTATATGTATAGCTCTCGAGCACATACATGTCAACAAGAGTCCATATCTCTTCAAGTCTTTCCTCCCTCCTTTTACACAGAATGGTCCGAAGCAGTCCATACCGCTGTATGTAAATGGAGGGGTAGGTTCCAGTCTTTCTGGTGGCAGGTCACCCATCCTTTGTTCTTGATTGCCTTTCCTGTACTTTCTACATTTGACACATTTGTATATAAATGACGATACTTCAGTACTGCAGCCAATTACCCATATGCCATTGGCATCTCATTTACTGTCATCCCTTGGCCTTGATGATGCGTCTTCTCATGAAAATGTTCAATGAGCAGGTGCGAGACATGATGTTTCTTTGGCAGAATGGCTGGATGTTTGATGTTGGGATGGATTGATGCTTTTGTAAGTCTTCCTCCCACCACTTCTTTCCTTTCTTCCAATGTAGTACTTTCATTGGACATTAATTTTGGGTTCTTTGCATACTTTACACGTCATCTTAATCTTGCTATTGCTTTCACAATTCTCATCCAATCTGAGAATTTTTCCAGACGTTCCAAAATGGATTTTTCTTCTTTTGCCTTAACTGCGAATACTGTTGTGACTTTGAGTTTTGGATCTTCGATGTTGATCTCTAGAAAGGCGCTTGAGAAAAGACGATCGCTACTACAAGGATTACGTGCAAGAGCTCATAAAGAGAGGTGATGCAGAGAAAGTGCCAGAGGCTCAGCTAAATAATCAACCAGCGTGGTACATTCCTCACCATGGCGTCTACCATCCTCAGAAGCCAGACAGATCCGTTGTCTTTGATTGCTCTGCAAAGTACCAGAATACATTGCTCAACAAGAATCTCCTGTCAGGACAGAGCGCTAACTTGAGCGGGGATGAATGGTTTCAAGTTCACATTTGGAAAGCTTGGTTGCAGGAAGGAAATATCTTGTCTTACTTGGGAATGAACAGAAGGTTTTTCTTCTTTCTCACTTTTCACATTTTCAGCATACACCTTCAATCTTGCTTGTGCTGCATTATGCTTTTGCAATTCTTTCAATAGTTCCACTTCCTTTCTCTTTTCTTCTAACCTTGTCTTTATTGAGGTGCTCTCTGTTAGAAATTAAGCTCTTTTCCTTGCATCTTCAACTTCAAGATCTCTTATTTCGTCCTCACACTGATGCTGTTTTTATTATCTTAATGACTTCTTCCGTAGCTGCTACTTCAGCTGCAGCTTCTTGTCTTTGTTGTAATGTGACCAGAGATGATTGCTTTGACACCCCAGAGATAGACCTTGACGTATATGTGATCCTTGAAGAAGCGCTGGATGAACACGGTCAAACACGGACTCTGAATCGGACACAGCAGCTGATTGTAACATGAGCTCATCTGAAAGCCACCAAGAAGAATCCAGAGATTTGAAAGTTGCTGCTTTGGATTGTTAGTTTGATCTGAATCAGAATCCAGTGTTTGATGGAAATCTCCTCCTGCTGCACTTCAACACATTAAAGAGAGAGAGATGAAAGAAAAGCTGATGATGAGAGCAGAGAGAGGAAGGTGTACTTACCGTGCAGGAGGATCACAAACACCACAAACATCTTCATGTTCCTGTCAAACTCAGAGACTCTTTAAAAGCCCTTCAGGACATCAGCTCACAGCAGCTTCACTTTCCTCTGCTGATCATCTACTGACACTCTCACACTGCTTCACTGTCACAGCTCAGAGTTCAGCTTCACACTTTGTTAAAGCACATCTGTGGAATGAAGTCCGGCCGGCCACAGATCACTTCTGAGGAAAGAGGAGGACGTTCAGCCTCCTCGTAGTGTGACTGCTCCAGGTTCACAGCGACACACAGAAAGCTCAAAGTCCTGTCACATGACCATCATTTACAACCAGCTCGGAGCAACTTTATGAGTCAAACACAATAAAACGGAAACATGAAGCTTTGGTGCTTCAGTGAGTTTATGTTAGCATGGATGCTACACACTGCACACACACACCAACATGAAGCTTCACTCTGTACATCAGTGTTTGTGGGGATTAATGTGTTGATTTCAGCCTGAGCCAGAATCTTTTTATGACACGTCACAGACTCCTGTGAGTTTTTGTGGAAACACTAAACACACCTTTGACCTCCACCAACACAAACAGCTGCACTAAGAAACAAACAGCGCCTGATGTATATGGATGTGATTAATCTGAGAGGCCATTATTGTTTCAAAGACCAACAAAACTCACTGCAACTGTGTGTTTGCACAAAGGCTGAAATGTACATGTGTGTTATTATTTCAGATTCATGCACTGAGCTCTAAATCTGTCATTAAAGTGTTCACATGTAAACCAGGCTGTTTGTATCACTGCACACTTTACTCAGAAACACATGCAGACACGTTCTTCTTCAAATGAAAGAAGGAAACACAAGTGGTGCTTTATGTTTATCTCAGCTCTACAATCAGGAATGACAGGGAAATAAAGGACAAAGGATCCCAGCAGGAAGAAGAAATGATTAACTACACATGAAATCAAACACTGTGAACTCTGAACTCTGGACTTCAGATCAGAAACAGATGAAGGTTTTATGACAGTCAGAGAAATCAAACTAAAGTAAAACAAGAAAACAACTTAAATAGCACCAACCAAACAAGACGAGAACTAAACACGATCCAGACGCACTCTGAGGAGGCAGCACCGACACACAACTGTCTCATTCTAGCTTAAAATTTCTGTTTCATGACCCGTCACAGTACCACGCTGGCATTCACGGTGTTCCTGAGAGCACACCATTCTTTCACAAACATTTGTAGAGGCAGTCAGCATGCATATTTTACACACCTGTGATCATGAAAGTGATGGAACACCTGACCTGATTCAATGATCCGGATGGGTGATTGAAGCTTTTGTATATGTATATGACCCTCATTCAGATCTGGCGTTTGGAACTATCTTGGTTTTCATGTGAAGCATGACCCTCATGGTAAGCGCGTCATGGACTAAAGTAAAACAGTATGTCGGATGTGCCACGCAATGCTCAATTTGTGGGAACTAATAGGTTAGCCCAGTTAGCTCGTTAACATGTTGATGCTGTCCAGCCCCACACACGGGGCGATCCGCGGTAACTCGTTAACGGAGATTTGCCGCGTTATGGCGTTAATGTCATTTTAACGAGATTTACGCTGACGGCACTAGTGGGAACACAACGAATATGACTGCACATTTACTCCGACATCATCCTAGTGCAAAGATAAGTGGAAGCAGACAAAAACAACAAGCACGCATGCTACAAACTTTACCCGAGTCATTTAGACAGCCGTTAGCACAGGATTCTCCTTATGGGGACCTGATATGTTTAATATGCTGCTGAGAATATAGCCCAGAAGAAGCGTATAGTATAGCTTTTATTTTGGAAAGAGCCATTTCTCTGTAATAAACTCTCTTTTCCAAAGATGCATGATTTCTCCATCAGATAGATTTTTTTTTTTTTTATTACTTTGTTGTTTCAGCAACATTAAATTTAAAAACTATACTTTTGAGTTAAAATATATATTTATAATTTTAATAAATGACAACTTAAAAAGGCATGAACATTTTTTTGTATCGATAAAATATCCGAACCGTGACACCAAAGTATCGAACCGAACCGTGAATTTTGTGTATCGTTGCAGCCCTAATATTTACATATTTATACATGCTGCTTACTTAAATGTAACCAGGACAGAGGAGATGAAGAGTGCAGCAGATCAGTGAGACAATAAAAAGAGCAGAAAGGTGAAGAAGAGTTCCTGTGACTTCAACCTCTCAGCAGCACTGTTTGACATGGGGAGTCACATGATTTTCGGGGGTTTTCAGGGTTATTATTGTAAGTAGGGTCTTTAACTTTCATTAAATGAGGGAACTGTTTTTTGTGGTTTGGCACTATATAAATAAAACTGATTCTCATCAGCATTGTGAGCTGCTCTGCTGTAAAATGACATAAAACGTGCCTGAATGGAAGCATTTTACTGGATGGACTCGGAGTTTTGTGCTTTAAAAGCTTGAAAGCAGCAACAAGGAGCTGATGGCTTTGGTAGCAGCTGGAAGAAAAACAACATTAGAAAATATGATGGTGTGGTCTCAGCACTGTATACCAGAAAGTAATAATTCCAGCATATGTAACTGTTGTAGTTCCACGTTGTAGGGCTGCTGCTACCTTACACAGATTACATATTGCAGACATCTCTGCTGTAATTACATGGCAGCACAGCTGGAATCAAAGACGAGCTTTATACTTCTGTTTCCGAAAAAAGGAGGAAAGATTTCAGGGTGTGATGTCATCACACCTCAGGCACAGCTCACTGTTACACATCTGTTACATTGTTACCCTTTACAGGTGTGAATGCAGCGCTGTGAGATGTAAAAATATAAACTGAATGCAACATTGAAAAAGACCAAATTTACAGTTGAGTGTTGAATGAAATAAGCTCTATACAAAGAATCTTTGAATGGCAGAGGTGTGTGCATGTACCACAGAGCCATGGCTCCAAGTCTGACAGCGTCTGAATGTGAGCACCGCCCTACAAACATGCTTTGAGTAAATGGTAACCCTAACCCTAAGTCCTGAAAATAAAGTGACCATTCGTTGGACTGATAGGGATCAACCTCTGCTGTTACCATTCTTTTCTTCTAATAATGTCATGGAGGTTGAGAGTTAGGACCCAAGATGCAGGCACGGCTGAGATACAAGTGAGTTTTATTCATAAGGTGGTGACAGACGAACCAGCAACAAGCACGAGATGACTATAAAAACACAGACAGGAACATGAGGAAATGTGCAACAGGTGCCAACACAGCTGGAACTGATTGGGCACAACGAGACAAGGAAGCAAAGCAGAATACACTGAGGTAAGACACAGACCTTCAAAGTAAAACAGGAAATACACAGAGTGTAGGGGGAGAGAGAACACTGAGGAGCATCAGGGAGAGCACAGACATGATGGGCTGGGGAAACATGGAATAAAACACAAGGAGTGTAAACAGGCACCAGAACTCTACACACAGGGAGACACAGGGCGTAAAGACACGAGGGGAAATCCAATAAACTAAACTGAACAACTTATGAACCATAGAATAACTCCTAGAATAACAAATGAACTCAACATGATAAAGAAACACGAGAAACCAGGGAACACTGGGTCTAAATGACCCAGGACCATGACAAATAATTCTCCTTTGCCTTGTTGTTTCATATCATCCTGTTGATCTTCTCATGGCTAGTTTTGAACTGCTCCGTAACAGAAATGGAAAAAGCACCTGTGAACATGCAGTTAGAGCTGATAGGAGTCCAGTCTAATGGCACACTAAAGGTAAAGTACCACTCTGTGGGGCCTACACAGTTCCCCCACTCCATCCTACAAATGCTTAGTGATGGGAATCGAGAGTCCCAGTAGTCCAATTGGACCTTATCAGTTATTGATTTCAGTTTTAGTTTCTGTGTCAAAGGAGGAAAACCCAAACTGTTGCTGTTTTACCTTAGAGTATTTAAGTAACGTACTGTGTTACTTTCTTCTGTGTATTAGGTGTAATAATGTTTTTAATTTACTTTTTTCGAGTAAACACTCATCACAACAAAGATGGGAAACACCTCCGACATGCACAAACATTTGACCCACAGCATGTATTTAATATGCATGAATGTAATGTCTTTGATAAGCTGCTTTGACATGGTGGTGACTCTCAAAGTGGAGCCAATGAGAATCGATAAGGAATTTGAATCACTAAATTCTCATCAGTTCCCGTCCTTACAAACAATCCATCATACTGAGTCAAAGTGATCGCAGGTCTGCTTTGTTGGAGCCTTCAAGGTGGAACATGTGGACTGTTCCTTTATTACTACCACTGAAGGCCACGCCCCTCTGGTCATGTGATCATGTGGAACGCTCCTCTTCCTCAGAGGATCCACCTGTGCTTCCTCTCCTCTCTCCTCCACCTGTTACAGTGAGGGAACGTCCTCCATGATGGAGGAGCTGCTGGAAAGTGCTGAGAGTTTCCTCCAGAGTGAGACCTCTGTCACAGTTCAGAGGATCTACGGCAGCAGAGACCTTCATGGACACTAAAAGTCTCAAACACACAACAACAACAT
This sequence comes from Simochromis diagramma, assembly GCF_900408965.1. Lineage (NCBI taxonomy): Eukaryota > Metazoa > Chordata > Actinopteri > Cichliformes > Cichlidae > Simochromis > Simochromis diagramma. The sequence continues at coordinate 372,404 of NW_024387119.1, read as the reverse complement.
CACACTGACTCCACTCTGACATCACTGATCAATAATCAAAGAACACACAGATCAAACTGATTGATCAGCCATCAGAGGAGTCGGATCAATGGAGCTGCTTCTGTTCCTGATGTCCCCTGTTTGATCCTGGACCTGAACTCTCCCTGCAGAGGAGACACAAGACAGTCAGAGACACAAAACTTGCTTCCTTCCTCAGACATAATCAGTGAAAACTGGTCCAGTGAGGTCCTGCAGAGAGTTTTCAATAACACAGGAGATGTGCTAACTCCGGAGTTCAGATGACAGTGAGCTGGGTTGAGCCACAGACTGAGGAGCAAAGCACAGAAGCACTATTGACCATCATCCTGCTGGTCTATGCACACTTAATCTACTCCATCACTGTGTCATTCTCCTTATTCAACAGTCTTTGTTTGGTTATAGTTCATAGTTTTGATGCATGATTCATAGAGTTATGATGTCTTTGTGTTTCCCTGGTGAGTATTAATAATAAGTAGAACCTTAGATTTCTGAAACAATTAAAATATTCAGTAAGTGTTAAAGTAAAATCCTAAAACAGGACACCTACACTGCATTACTGTTTGTACACAGACTGAGCGGATGTTTGAATTCAGGTTTTATATTTCCTCTTTACTCTCAAACCTTCGACCAGCAGCGAGTCTGCAGCTGAGACAACAACAGCTCAAACTGTTGGTTATTTTCAGAGTTTTGTTTTAAAATCACTTGGAACCGTCATGTTTTCAGTGATTCTTTTATTTCCAGCATGTTTTAAAAGCATCACAGATCCTGTGCTGGCAGAATATGTTCTATATGTGCAGGTTCAGCCATACTTTACTGAAACCACTGAGCGACACAAACTGTGCATCGCCTTGTCACAACTACGTGTTTATTAATTTAAGGTTTTTGAAACCGTACACAGGTTTTTTATTTTTTTAGCTGTTGCTAAATCTCTATTACACTGATGGAACTGGATGCTGACCTTGCTTTGTAGTACAGGGCGCAGGAGGACATAATATCAGCAAAGTTCATCACAGTCAGGGTTTATTGACCTTAGTGAAACGTAAAATCCCATCCTGAGTATGTTTACTGTGGTTATCTGTGGTTTAACTTTCTCTGTTCAGCTTCTGCCTAAACTGAGTACACTTAAACTCTAATGTTTAGCACCCATAGCCTAAAAAATGAGCAGCACCAGCTGAGGCTTGTCAGCTCAGGTGAGAGGATTACAAAACCACCCCATCTACAGGAGCTCTACACCAAATGGTGGTGAACGAGAGTCGTGAGCCCTGATAGGAAGCCCAGTCACACCAAACACAGAACATCTTCTGATGGGCAAGACCAAGAAAACGAGCCGGAGCTTCTAACCTCATATCATCACACTGAAAAATACCAGCACTAAAGCCCCTCCCTCACTACAGATACTCACTCATGAACATCTGTTATTACTCTGTTAATGCTAATTTTTCTATGGTTGCATTTCTTTCTTTAATTATTCTGAAATCGTAACAACCATTTCACGGTGCATTAACTTACATATCAGAGCAAAGACACAAACAAACCTGTGACTGTGAGCAGCACTGTTTTCTTCCTCCAGATGTTCCCACTGATGACCACACAGCTGTACTCTCCACTGTCTCTCTCTGTGGGCTGTTTCAGGGTCAGACTGAGGTCTCCAGTTCTCAGCAGGTCTTCATTCACTCTTGTTCGGTCTCTGTAAACCTGGTGCTGTTTGTCAGGCTGGTCAGATCCACTCTGACACATGTGCACCATCATGTATTCAGGTTCATATCGTTCCCACTTCACTGTGGCCTTTTCAGGAAGCTCAGCTGTGGTTTGGAAAGGCAGCTTTACAAACTCCACCCCCTGCTGCACGATCACCTGACAGCCTGAGTGGACAACAAATACAACACACACAACATGAGCTCTACAGAAGGCAACAGATGGTTTCACAGTTTCACAGTTGTAGAGAAATCTGAAGAACAGAAGCAGATCTCAGAATAAAAAATAAAAGAGGCAGAAATATTTTTAATCCAGTTCAAATCCAGTCTTTAAAAAAACAGCCTTGTGTCCTGAATGCAAACTGACAGCTGATCTAATGGGAGAGAGACTTTACAACTAAACGTTCTGCCTCAGAAACTCTGGGAATCACATGTTAGCCTGCTGTATGGTCCCTGGCACTGGAGCAATAGGTTGG
>NW_024387119.1:306844-370191 GCF_900408965.1 Simochromis diagramma | reverse complement strand
AATGTAAGACAAACGCTCACTGAAGTAGAAATAAGATACCGGGGAGCTTTTCTTAGGGCGAGTTATCTGAGGACTGCCATGCTAGCAAGAAGTTAACTGTGTGTTTTCTCTCGAGTCTTAACTGAAGAAGTGTTTTTGAGAACATTTTTTTAATCGTTATTTGGTACCTTCGTAGAACCGGTTTGCAAGAAAATCAGAACGGTTATCTGGAGATTCGTTATCAGATCAATGAGCAACTGATAGCCTGACGCCTGGGAGAAGAACAGACAGCCACCGTGAAGTAGTAGCACAGCCTCTTGTGACGAGGAGAGAGAGCACAAGGACGTTAAATTCGGGGCTCGGGCAAGTGTTAATAATCTGGTAAACGGACGGGGATTCAGTAGAGAGAGTACTGTGTAGAGTGGAGAAACATCTATTTGTATATAAGAACGGCGCAGAAAAGGTTTAAAGTACAGCGGACACAATTAAAAAAAGGTTGGGTTTGCCGAAAGGGAGCTGGAATTAGACTTGACGTTTTAGAGGAGCTTGAAATTATCTCCGCTGACAAGATTAAAAAATGGTTGGGTTCGGCCAAAAGAGCTGAATAGACTTGAGGTTTAGAGGTAGAGCTGAATTATCTGCGTGACAAATTTGGCGCGGGAATAGTCTATGTGTGGTATTGTGTCTGAGTAGCATTGATTTACAGCAACAATATGCTGATGAACACTTCCATTTTGTTTTCTATTGCTGAGCCAGTACGGTGAACTAAAGGAGAAACTGGTTGAGTTATCTCATAAACGATACGCTTCAACGTAGGTGAGTCGAAGGGCCGTAATAAGTAAACCATTGACGATGTCAAGCGTTGCCAGCGACGGCCCAGCAAACATCTTTGACAAATGTGTGATTAAACAAGTAAAAATTAAACCTGATGAAAATTCTGAAAAACAGAAGCTGCGGATGCAGCACTAATCCAAAAGTAAAGAAGAGAGGAAAAATCCTATTGAAGGACAATGAGGTAGAGGGCTATCACACACACACCAAACAGCGACTTTACACTACATGCTGGAAGGTCGGGGAAAGATGGGACCATTTTGTACGTGACTGTAAGAAACAAATAATTACCTCCCTCAAATGGAATGTGGAGGTGTACGTTTGTGTGTGTGTGTGTGTGTGTGTGTGTGTTTGCTGATCAAAGGGTCATATAACATGAAAGCACAAAGGAAACATCCTTGGTCAACAAAGAGGGTAGTCTCCCCCACCCTAGATGGTTCACCCTAGATAACACAGTGAGAAGTCCAGCGTTCATCTAGTCAAAAAGGACTTAGACTAAAACAGACATAGCTATGTTAAAACAATAAAAACCATAAAAACAAGGTGCAACCTCTCATGCTCCCAGGATGTGGGGTGCATTCCGGGAGTGCACACCAAGCCCTGCAGGCCTGTTAGAGATCACACATCCTGTCACTACACATTGATTATATGCCTCTAAGCATACAATGGTTAAATATTTCCTAATACAAAATAACTACATGCAGTATTCTATCATATGCAAACTTATATCACTAAAAGATTATACTGACTACTAAATACAATTTTCCATTGACAGCTTCTAATAACATGTTGTTTCTCCTCTGAGTTTAATTGTGAAAGTAAAAAAAAGAACAAAAAAGAGTTTTATTTTGAAGAATCTGCAGGAAATTATCAGTGTTCCTCTGTCTAACTTAAGAGGACCAAACCTTTAGTGCAGCAGCAGCTGCGTGTTGTTGTTATCAGGACTTTAACTGGAGATGAAGATGTTGCTGCCACTCCTGCTCCTCGTACTCGGTAAGAGCGCTCTTTGAATGCAAACACAACGACACAGCTGTTTGTGCTTTTAGACAACATAAAGTCTAACATGAGTTTACTGAATATAAACGGACTCTACTTGACTTTATTCCTTATAACCCCCTCTGGGACTTCATGCAGGGCGCTCACAGGGTTACAGCTGAGTTCATATTTGTTTAAGATGAACTATCTGTGTGTTCCAGACGTCTCTGTTTCTTACTGATAGAACCACAAACCTGCCAGAGAGTAGTGACGTTTGACAAGATTAACGACTATGGCAAAAACAGAAGATGAAAAACTGTCCAATGATACAGATGAAAATCGGTTGTGTTGCCAGTTGTGTGTAACATTGTCAGTGGTGACACTTTCATGTGTTGTAACACTGGGATGTCTATTTGCTAATAAACTGTTTTGTGTGTGTGTGTGTGTGTGTGTGTGCGTGTGTGTGTGTGTGTGTGTGACTGTGTTTCTGCCTCATTTGATGTTGTTGCATGGTGAGGTTATTTGTTAAAAATGAATGGACTGCGGTGTCGTTGTTAGCCCTGCAGGGCTCAGATCTGCTTGTATCTGTGTTCATTTTCAACCAAATGTAGATATAAATAAGAGATGGTTTCCTCCTTTCACCTCAGTGTTGTTCAGTCATCCATCAGTTTTCTTTAACATCTTTGATGTCCTTTCAGTGTTTGTTGGATAGGAAGAATCCATGTTTGAATACTTTTCATAAAACAAGGCTGATAGTGACGTTACATATTCTGCAACTTTCTGAAACCACTTCATATTCGACTTTATATCAACCCAAGGAAAAAATCCACTGCATACACATAATAAGTGTTTTTGTTGTGTGTGCTTGTGTCTCCTTCCAGTTTCCCAGCATGCCCTGGCTCCGGTGGTAGAGGTGTATGAGGGGGAAAAATCTGTCCTGTTGCCTTTCAAGTACTCAGGTTTTATACCTGAGGAAAATCCCACAGTGCTGTGGACTCGCAATGATCTCGACCCCAAATCTGTCCATGTGAGACGAGAGGAAACAGATAATGTAACAGGACAAAACCAGCGTTACAGCGGGCGCACATCAATGAGGCCTGATGCTCTGGACAGTTCAGACTTCAGCCTCACTCTGAGAAACCCTCAAATGACTGATAGTGGCAACTACACCTGCTCCATCGGAAATGAAAGGGCAGAACTGAAACTGACCGACGTACAGCTGCATGTCAAAGGTAAGAAACCCAAACAAACAAAAGAAAAATAACACCTTCTATAATCACAAGTCAAAGATCACATGTCAAACTAAAGGTTGATAGAAAAGGAATTTCTTTTGTTGAAAACTGGAAAATGGCATTAACATTTTCCAGATGTAACCAGTCTGCAAACATCAAAACCTCACAGCTAGATTTTTGGGTGTTTCTACTAAATCTGGATGATTTGATTCAGAAGGTTTTACATCCTGTATACGCAAGAAAACCTGCAGCTCACAGGCCTAATAGAGACCGATGTACAACATGTAACAGAGGATGTCATTTTAAGAAGATAAACTTGACAAGAATCCACTTCCAATCAAGTAGCTTTCATTGATTCATTTATTGAACAGGAAGCAGGGTTATGCATTCATAATGTGAGTGTGGAGGTAGTGTGGTAAGGGGGTGTTATACAAGGGCCAACATGAGAAATTAGTGACGCTCCCTTAATGGCCTCAAGCTGCCACTTGTGGCACGTCTGGAGGAAAGGCAGATAATTTTGAATGTTGTGGATCCAAAACTTGGCACTGCCTCCATCTATGATGGCCCAGGAGCTCCGTTTTAGTGTCCAGTTTAGTTACCATTTTAAACAAAAAGAGAGAGAATCATGATATTTATATATTATTAATATGTATTTTTACTGGTAGCAGAGATCAGAGCACATCAATTCTCTCTTTACCATGAGTATAACTGCTGCTGCTTCTGATATTATGGTTCATTTCCCTCGTAGATCAGCAGGTGAAGGTGGAGGTAGAGGTGGAGGAAGGATCAGACTCTGTCATCCTGCCCTGCAAAACAAAACCTAACATACCCGAGGCCACCAGAGTGGAGTGGACTCACTCTGACCTCGGACTCATGGTGGTTCGTGAGTATTCAAACCAAAGTGGCCAACTTATGACTCAGGATGAAGTTTATAGAGACCAAACAAAGATGAATGAAGATCCACTGAGAACTGGAGACCTCAGTCTGACCCTGAAACACCCCACAGAGAGAGACAGTGGAGGATACATCTGCACCATCTACAGGGACAAAGACATCCTCAGATGGAAAGTAATGCTGCAGGTCAACAGTAAGTGCTGTACTTACAGGTCAGAGGTCAATGTTGTGGACACAGGTCAGAAAACTTTTCGTTTTCTTTTCATCACAGAACCATTTCCATCCTGGGCCATAGCTCTCCTGGTTCTTCTTCTAGTAGTTTCTGGAGGTCTTCTATTTTATTTCCGGCACTATTTCATGTCAGGTGAGTGTCTCCTCCTACACTACCCATAATGCCGATGGTCAGCAGGTGTCCTCTGGTGGCTCCTTGACTGCGGCTCACACAAACTTGTTCCAGAAGCTGAAAGAGTTGAGAGTTACAAACAGCTGATACAGAGAGCTGAAGAGAAACTTCCAGGTTTGTTCCAGAAGTCAGAAAACCTCCTTCAGACTCAGTCATTGATCAGTGAAACAGCTCCACAACATGACTTTACTAAACAGTGTGTGTGCTTCACTGCATTGATCTGACACAGAGGCTGCATGTGGACAAGCTGTTCTTCTTCTGTGGTGGTAAACAGCAGCTGACATGGAAACATGTGCTGACAGTAAATGTTGCAGCAGCTTCAGTAAATGTTCCTCCTTGAGTTGTGCTCATTTGGTGGAGAGCTTCAGATGTTCAGACACATGAGATCTTCATGGTTTCTGTGCTGATGTGTGTGAGACATGGCCGACTGTGGAGGCTCAGGCTGTCTGTGCTTCTTCATCCAACATGTCTGCAGCATTAGTAAGGTAGTGAGTGCTTAATGAATCATTTATAAAGTAATACTCATCCTTAGTTTATAAACAGATAGATATAGATATAAATTGATATCAATATAAATATAGAATCTTGATTAATAAGTCTGTTTTATACGTCTAATGAACAAAGTATTTAAAAGCACATTTGTTTGCTTTAATACATGTTTTGTTAATAATTATTTCATATTTCATATCATGGTTATTTCAGGCAGTTAATAATTAATGTCTTTTGTAGTAGATGATCTAAAGTGAGAACTACTTTGGCTTTATAAGGAATTGCTTAATGAAATGAAAGTGTTTCAAGACTCCAACAAGTCTTTACAACAGAAAAGCACAAAGAGAAACAGAACATCCAAATATTAACTGCCAGGTGCAAACATCACCCACCTGAGGTTCACAGAATATTCGGCTTGTGCGAGTGGATTAAACTAAGAAGCTCAGCTGAGCAGTTGGAGCCTCAGGACAGCTTAACTTAAATATACTGAAGCCTCTTCATTTAAAATAAACACAGTTTTCACAAATCCATAGTGTTTATGTGACATAACTTCACAAACACCACCAACAGACACCATGTATCCATCGTGTTAAACTCATAATGCAGGGAAAAGTCTCTGGGAGGTTTCAGAGTTTGGGATTTCTTTAGTTCAGTCCTGAGGTTCAGCTGTCCTCTGGTTTGTGCTCTGTTAGCTTTAGTCAGACATGTCAACATCCAGCCTGCTTCAGTTCCAAAGCGCTGCTGAATTAAAGGAAATCGTGCTTTCACACAGAGGAACTCAGCTGAAATGAAGGAAGTAGTAAATAGTGTCCTCTTCATACACGATGAAAACTCTGAGCAGCTTCTTGGGGTCGAGGTGATCAGGAGGAGAGATGGTTCTCCATCATCAAGGAGAATCCCAAATCAATGTGCATTTCCATGATATCTTAAAACCCCATCCTGTAAAACAGGGATGTTACTGTTCCTCCTGCTCTGATGTGCTTCTGTCCTTCAGCTTTATCTACAACTCTGAAAACCTGCTGCTGTCTGTATTTGTTGTTCTTTCAGTTATTCCAGTGAAGGTGGAGGTGGAGGAGGGGGTGGTGTCTGTCACGCTGCCCTTCATAACCACAGAAAAAAAGTCGGGGGAAATTCAAGTGATATGGGAACGTTACGAGCCGTTCCACCAGAAGGCCCACGTGTTTACGAACGGCGAAAACCAATATGAAGAACAGCACGAAGTTTACGAAGGCCGAACTGTGATGAATGAAGAACTGCTGAAAACTGGAGACCTCAGTCTGACCCTGAAACACCCCACAGATGCTGACAGTGGAGAGTACAAGTGTTTGGTCTGGAGGAAGGGAAACTTAATCAGAAAGAAAACTGTGCTGCTCAAAGTCAAAGGTTGGTTTGTCTGTTTGTTTGCTGGCTTGTGCGATTGTGTCTGACTGTCTTGTGTCTCCTCTGCAGGTCCAGGATGAAACAGGGGACATCAGGACCAGACCAGTGGGCTGTGAGGTGTTGCACCTGGGACTCCTAAGGTGAGGGACCCGTGCGCTCCTCAGAGGAAGACAAATGAGAGGCCTGTGTGTTTGTTCCTCTGACAGCTTCAGCTGTTTTTCACCTGCTTGTCTTGAGGCAACTGTTATCATGATTTATATATAAAACTGAGTTGAACTGTTTGGGTTCACAGTGCACTGAATGCATCATTTGCTACTGTGGTGTAACCAGTGTTAGGACCATGTGACCTGCCCAGAGTGTACAGCTGGAAATGAGCAGCTTAACGACAATCTGACTGGTTTCCATCACTATGTTTCTGATTCATTTACATTAACTGTGCTGCTCAAAGTCAAAGGTTGGTTTATCTGTACAGCTGTCATATTAGAAGTAGAAGAAGCTCTGATTTTAGTGCCAAAATAAATCTATGAAGTTATGAATTCACAGCTCGTGTTGTGTTTGTTGTCCTCTCAGTGTGTCAGGTGGAGGTGGAGGAGGGGGTGGTGTCTGTCACGCTGCCCTTCATAACCACACAAAACCTGCCTGAAGATGCTGAGGTGAGGTCGATACGTGAAGATTTAGGTCCATCAGTGATGGTCCACGTGTATAAGAAACCCTCAGACCAGCCTAAAGAAGAGGACCAGGTTTACAAAGACCAAACAGAGATGAAAGAAGACCCTCTGAAAACTGGAGAGACAGTGGGAGGAAGGGAAACTTCATCAGACAAAAATGGTAGGTTTGTTTATTTGCTGTTTATTGGCTTGTGCTGTTGTGTCTGACTGTCTTGTGTCTCCTCTGCAGGCAGAGTTCAGGTCCAGGATCAAACAGGGGACATCAGGAACAGTGGCAGCTCCATTGATCCGACTCCTCTGATGGCTGATCAATCAGTTTGATCTGTGTGTGATCAGTGCTGTGAGTCAAACAGCATGATCACAGGACCATAGTAATGCTTTTTGTTCTCATTTAATTTGCCTTTTTTTAAATTGTAAATTTGGTTTTAATGTAAAATATTATAATAATTATTGTTCTATGAGTTCAACCTCCGTCACTCTGACCTTTGAACTTTTTCTGCATTTTGTGGTTTGGCTGTTTCAGCGTTGTAACACAGAAACGCAGATTCTATTTTAAGTCCAGTTTCCTGTTGTTGGTGTTCAGATGTTGTGCAGCCCCCTCCACCTTTTATATGTTCAAGTGCATAGTGGGGAGGATGTCATAAGGCCTCGAGCCAATCGGATGGAAAACACAATATTTATGAGTGTTTTAAGTTGTAATTGGATTCGACCTGAACATGACAGGAAGGTTACTCATCTTTCTTCTCTGGACTGTTGGATAGAGTCATGTGACCTGCACAGAGACTACACATGGAAATGAGCAGCAGAGCTCAACTCTGTCAGCTTTCCATCTGCTTTTTTAGATTGGTTATTATCTGTTAACACACAAAATAAAAACAGCTGGCTGACCTTTAATCTGATCCTTGTTCTTCTTCTTCTGTGGTGTTTGTGATGGAGCAGCTGGTCCTGATGTGTTTGATGAAGCCAGGGTTCCTGCTGCTTCAGCAAAGTTTCAGTTTTGTAACAATTTAACAACAGCTCAAAATACACAAGATTTAAAACTGGTGATGCAAAGAGCTGAATTTCTTTTTTTTTTTAACATATAACATTTTAGAAAGCTGAATTTAAGCTTGCTTACTTAGAAAGAAATAAACCGAAATAGTCCACAAATTAGTCTCTACTGTTTATGATAATTATATTTTAATGAGAGATACAGAACTTGATACAGAATTTACCCTTTTTAATTTTTCATATTTATTTCCTATCTTATTCATAGCCTTTTCCTTTTTTGTTTTCTTTAGGTCACGAGCAGTTGTCCAAGCATTTCACTACATATCGTACTGTGTATGACTGTGTACGTGACAAATAAAATTTGAATTTGAATTTGAATTTGAGAACATCACATAAAACTATAAGTTGGTTTTTGTAATGGAAGATTTTATATGTGTGTGTGTGTGTGTGTGTGTGTGTGTTATTGTCATTTAAAGTGTTTATGTGCTCAGTTGTGACACTGAACAGTCAACAACTAGCTGAACTTACTTTGACCTCGACATTTGAAGAAAACAACTGCTTTTTCTACGTTATGAGTTTCTTCAAGTCATTTGAAACTGCGACATCTGTTTTGAACATGCTGGGGTGAAGACCGCAGAGCCCGAGAAGAGGAAGTAAGAAGCTGATGTTATGGGAGGATAAGTAGGTGCCGCCACGCCTCGAGAGCTCAGAGCTCGCATGAGTGTGTTGTCTGTTTCCTCTCCCATGCACATGGTCATATAGGCGTTTGTTACAGCTAACCGTGTTTGCAGACTTTGTTAATCTAAATTTCACCACAGTTTGTGTGTCAGTTCTTCTCAGAGAGTCTGCAGGACAGTTTGGTCTGGAAGCTCCTCCTGTGTCCTCGAGGATCAGAGTGTAAAATGAGAAGTTTTGTGCCAGTGAACAAACACCTGCTGAGCTTTGATAAAACCCTGATAACGTTCCCCCTCTGAGATCACAGGAAATCATTCCTGCCTGTGGCCATCTCCCTGTACAACGCATCCACTTAACACACTGTTTGCTGCTACAACTACACGTTTCTTTTCCAACTATTTATTTATGAGTGAAGTATGTATGTGTATATATGTATATATTGTACTATTCTTAGTTAGTGTATTGTCTGTCTTGTCTTAATGTTGGTTTAAAATGGAGCACTGTAACAAAAAATAATTTCCCCCAGGGATTAATAAAGTATTCTGATTCTGATTCTGATTCTGATCTCCATCATCAGCAGGCAAACAGTGAGATCGGCTCTGAGCTGCTCTGTGAACACGGACCACACTTTGTGCTTTAGACTGTTTGAAACTCCAGCATTCAAACAGTGGCGGATCTCGAAAATGTTACATGCGAGGGCCAGAAGAGGGGGATCAGGTCTATGCAGGATGGCACATACCTCTGCAGTGAAGTATGTGGAAACCCCCTATACACAAATGGAGTACATTTGTGCACAGTAACTGAAAACTCCTCAATATGAGAAGAAGGGAAAGCAACACCAGAAACAGCACACAGTAGACATAACTACCAAAATGAAATGTTACAACAGCAGAGAATACCTGACATGAAATTAGGGCGCACAGGAGGGCAGGAAAACCGGAAACCCAGGGAATCAAAATGAAAGTAAAACTAAGAAACTCTGACAATAAAACTAAAACAGGAGATAAATCAAATACCAAACTCACAATGACACGAACTATGAACACTGTGCAGAAATACAGCGATCACAGGCTTGTTTATTCACTTAATTAACCATTAAGTAAACCGTCTTCGGTATAACCTGCATGTATACCAACCAACTACATTTAATCTGACCAGATTATGATAAATGTAACATTTTACAGTGTACTTATGTAACAAAATACATGGAAAATTTACCTGTAATTAATTTAGTTAAAGTCAGAATTTTAGGCATGACCTTTTTGGGGGTCCAAACTCAAACTATGAAATAGCAGTGAGGACAGTTGATCATATTATTATATTAATACTTTTTCTTTTTATTTCATTATTTATTCATTTTTATTATTTTACACACACACACAGCCACCATCTATACAGCTTCTAAACTTACTGTCAGTTTTGCAAAACTAAAACTGTAATTAGGTCAGGTTACATTAATATAAACCCACGTGGATCAACCACGTGTTCCTGAAAGCAGCTCGCTGTCTGCAGTGCCTGTGCTCCCTGCTGCTTCTCCTCACTTTCATGTTTGGAGTTCTGCAGAAGGATTTTATTTTGAAGGCTCTGACAGGAAGTTGTGAGGTGTCTCTGTGTAACTTCAAAGGAGGAAACTTTGTTCAGTGCGTCAGCGGTGCTGTGAGCGAGCTGTGTGCGCCTGTTTCTCAGAGTTAACGGGACTTTCAGCGGAGAGGAAGATGCTGCTGTGGCTCGTGCTGCAGGTCCTCGGTAAGAAAGCACACACGCAGACTGACACACACACAGTGTGTAGCACGAGCTGACTGCATTAGGCCCCTCTGTGTAGTTACTGTGGTCCCTACATGCGGGCTTCATGCGGGGCGGGTCTCACCGTGACAGCTGAGCTCATCATCCTGATATCTGCTTGTTTAAGAAGTGCGTCAGTGTGCGTGTGATTCACGGCAGGAATAAAAGTACTTTGTATAAAAACTAAAAGCGTGTCTCACAATATTAAAAGCCCCGTTTACCATAGAAAGCACTTTAATGTGTCAAAATTGGTTTTTGTTCACAATAACGCCACGTGCACAATCATCTATGTTCAAGTTCCCTGATTAATATAAAGTTCTACAATCCTAAAACAACAAATAGACATTTTTCTTTTTTTTTATTCAACACCAGATGTTACTCTGTGTGTTTGTACATTTTTAATGCTGTCTCAGAATAACTTGTGTCCTGAATTGCCCCCTTATAGAAATCCCCCTGAACAGGTCCCCTCGTCCTCTGGTCACATGACTTACAGTAAGGTCCACAGTAGAGATGGTCTTTTTTGTTTTTCATACATCAGAATGTCTCACTGTGACTGTTACTGTACAAACTGATAGCTTTGTACGTTTGGTGTTCATTTCATGTCAGGAGATGTGTCCATGTAAAAGTGTGTTCAGATGTCGAGGTCAGGTGGTACAGCTGCAGAAGTGTCACTTCATGAAATCAGTATGTTCTTAAAAGCTTTAGGATTATTACGTTTCTCAAACTGTTTTTAACGGCTGTTATTATGGTTATTTTTATTTCATGGGGTTGAAAAAACTGTCATGAAAAATGTTTCATCTGCTTAATGAGAACTTCCTTCTTTTCTAAGCCCGACACATGAAAGCAAATCAAAATTGGTTTAGTACGCACGTATTCACAGTTGTGATGTCACCCCTGCTTGTTTATTAACACGTTCTTCATTTGCAGATTACAGTCAAGGATTAAAAGCACTTCATTCGTAACAGAGACGAGTCTCAGAATGTTTCACCTCCGTGTTTTTCAGACGTGCATCAAAGTTTTCTTTGATGTTTTTTAAGCATCCTTCGAGTTAGTTTTTGTTGGATGGGAAGAATCCATGTTTGAGTACTTAGCAGAAAACATGGCTTCTGAAACCACTTTCCCCACGATGTGAACCACTAGAAAAATCCACAGCATGCAGGTGATTAGTGTTTTTTGTTTTGTGTGCTTGTGTCTCCTTCCAGTTTCCCAGCATGCCCTGGCTGTGGTGGTGGAGGTGTATGAGGGGGCAAAGTCTGTCCAGCTGCCCTGTCAGTACGTAGGTCTTATACTTACGAACCCCACAGTGCTGTGGACTCGCAATGATCTCGACCCCAAATCTGTCCACGTGAGACGAGAGGAAACAAATGATGTAACAGGACAAAACCAGCGTTACAGCGGGCGCACATCAATGAGGCCTGATGCTCTGGACAGTTCAGACTTCAGCCTCACTCTGAGAAACCCCCAAATGACTGATAGTGGCAACTACACCTGCTCCATCAGAAATGAAGGGGCAGAACTGAAACTGACCGACGTACAGCTGCATGTCAAAGGTAAGAAACCCAAACAAACAAAAGAAAAATGTCAAACTAAAGGTTGATAGAAAAGGAATTTGTTTTGTTGAAAACTGGAAAATGGCATTAACATTTTCCAGATGCAACCAGTCTGCAAACATCAAAATCTCACAGCTAGATTTTTTGGTGTTTCTACTAAATCTGGATGATTTGATTCAGAAGGTTTTACATCCTGTATACGCAAGAAAACCTGCAGCTCACAGGCCTAATAGAGACCGATGTACAACATGTAACAGAGGATGTCATTTTAAGAAGATAAACTTGACAAGAATCCACTTCCAATCAAGTAGCTTTCATTGATTCATTTATTGAACAGGAAGCAGGGTTATGCATTCATAATGTGAGTGTGGAGGTAGTGTGGTAAGGGGGTGTTATACAAGGGCCAACATGAGAAATTAGTGACGCTCCCTTAATGGCCTCAAGCTGCCACTTGTGGCACGTCTGGAGGAAAGGCAGATAATTTTGAATGTTGTGGATCCAAAACTTGGCACCGCCTCCATCTATGATGGCCCAGGAGCTCCGTTTCTGGGTAGATGACCTGAACGTACCTGCATCAGGCCGCTGCATCAACAACATGTTGGGAGGGATTGAATCAAAATCAGCTACGTTTGAGGGGACATAAACATAACCAGTGACCACCACCAGTAGGCAAACATGGGGTTAGCATCTTGCCCAACGGGGCAGCCTGGGCTCGAACCACTGACCTTCTGATTAGTGGATGACCTGCTCTGCCACCTGAGCTACAGTGTATGTCTCTATCTTTATTTACACACATGTTCTGTTGCTTGTTAGTGATTACTAAAGGTAGCACTGTGAAGACTATTTGTATGGATTTTATAGTGTCCAGTTTAGTTGCCATTTTAAACAAAAAGAGAGAATCATGATATTTATATATTATTAATATGTATTTTTACTGGTAGCAGAGATCAGAGCACTTCAAATCTGTCTTTACCATGAGTATAACTGCTGCTGCTTCTGATATTATGGTTCATTTTCCTCGTAGATCAGCAGGTGGAGGTGAAGGTGGAGGAAGGCTCAGACTCTGTCATCCTGCCCTGCAAAACAAAACCTGATCTGCCTGAAAAGGCCACAGTGGAGTGGACTCGCCCCGACCGAGAACTCACTATGGTCCATTTGTATGTAAACAGAAGTGACCATCCTAAAAATGTAGACAACCTTTACTGTGGCCGCGCAAAGATGAACAAAGACCTGCTGAGAACTGGAGACCTCAGTCTGACCCTGGAATACCCCACAGAGAGAGACAGTGGAGGATACATCTGCACCATCTCCAGGGACAAAGACATCCTGAGACACAAAGTAGTGCTGCAGGTCAAAGGTCAGAGATGTGGAAAAACATCAGGGGTCAGTGCAGGAGATTGAGGTTCAACAGTCATGTTGATATTGTTTTGTTTCTCAACAGAACCATTTCCATCCTGGGCCACAGCTCTCCTGGTTCTCCTGGTTCTTCTTCTAGTAGTTTCTGTGGGTCTTTTATTTCAATTCCGTCATTATTTGGTGTCAGGTGAGTGTCTCCTCCTACACTACCCATAATGCCGATGGTTAGCAGAGCTGAAGAGAAACTTCCAAGTTTTTTCCTGAAGTCAGAAAACCTCCTTCAGACTCCGTCATTGATCAGTGAACTCAATCAAAACCCTCTGTTCACTGATCAATGATGGAGAAACAGTCTAACACTTGTGTCTCCATCATGCTCCAAAACGTTGTTGCTTTGACTCTCGTCTGTGGGTTTTTATGAAGATGAAGGAATCCAGAAGAAGTGTAATAATAACAATATTCAAGAACATCAGTGAGGTGCAGATTGTTAACCAGATAACCAATATTTGGTTAAAGGTGCCTTAGTGAGTTGCACTTCAATGAAAAGTACTCATATGAATGGGGATTGAAATTTTTACTCAATAAGACAAAGATGATGTTTTTTATAAGGAAAAGGTAGAAAATGAGGTCAGGCAAAAGTTACAAGATCAAGTTTAATGTTATGCGATTTAAACAATTCAAGTTTGTGGTTTGAAACAATGATGTGGATGATACATTTTAGTAAGGTGTTAAATATGAGATGGTTAATATGAGCAGCAGACAGGATTTCTCTCAGAGCTCTGTAGACTGTGTTGATCCGATGAGTGTTGGACCGTAGATGTGTGCTATTTAATTCAGCAGCAGACAGTAGGTTCACATTAATGGAAAAGAAGAGCAAAGATGGAGTTTTAACTTTAAACTCACATATCATGCAGGCTTACACTTTTTAAGTTCTGTCCAAATCTATAAATAAAAGAATACATGTGATCAAACCAGGTCAGCATTCATTGTTCCAGAGCTTCATGTCAAAGCAGGAAAAGGGTTAAAGATGAATGTTCAGTATACACAGGTCACAGTACTGTTAGCTGCTCGGTGGGTAGAAAATATGAGACCGTTAATTGACTGATAATACTTTATTCATCCCGAGGGAAATCGGGTTAAGGCTGCCAGCCGTGCCAGCGCCATCTTACCCTTCCAACGATACATACATTACACAAACATCACATGGGGAAGACAGGTCAGAGAGGTATAACAATGGAGAATGTACAACATGAGGAAAGACGAGGAGAAAAAATAACTCCCCCAGACTGAGCTCCAACTGGGAGATCAGGGGGGTGAGTTTAGGTATACGTGATGCGTATGTGTTGTGTGTTCAACCGAGAGAAAGCGTCCCTTCACCCGGTTAAGCAAAAGTCAACAATCTTCTTCAATGCGGGCGGCCTTGAATGAGGGGAAAGAGAGTCACAACAAAAAGTCTTATTATCTAAAGGAGAGTTTTGTTATTCTTGTCAGCTTTTGCCTTGAGCATCCAGCTGGTGCCAGGAGGGCCGCATGAGATGAAGATGGTAGTTGTTTTGATTAGGGCGAAAAAACTGCATCCAGTTTTACAGCTGGTGTAACGTCCGTCACTGGTCACCAGGTCTCTTAATTCCCGTTGTTCTTCTTCAAGATCTTATCCATAATGTGTTCCAAACACACAGTCTGAGTGCTCACAGCCCATCGTCTATCATGTCGGCCAGCCTTGTGAGATTTTGAACAGCTGTAGCTGCTTCTTGTTCTTCGATAAGCCAGGTCTGAGCCAGCTCCAACCAGCCAGAACTCTGTTACCATAGTTCTGAATTGGTAGACGTCATTCAGTGTCCTCCATCAAGAGTGTCGCCAGACACACGACGCAACCGACCATCGAGTATTTGGCAGCAAGCATCTCTGCAGGACAATCGGGCTCTCCCAATTCCCGGAGAGTGTCAGTTTCGTTAAGGCACCAGTTGATCAAATCCATAATTCTTCTTTAGGTTTTTAGAGAACAAGTCTGGGAGACTCTCTTAGGGTTAGAGAATAATCGAGACTATACAAAAGACATGAGAAGCCAAGCAGTTTTAAATTTCTCTCAGTGTCAGGATCTCTATCCTGTTCCTCCTGCTCAGATCTGCTTCCGTCCTTCAGTTTTCTCTACACCTCTGAAAACCTGCTGCTGTCTATGTTTGCTGTTCTTTCAGTGATTCCAGTGAAAGTGGAGGTGGAGGAGGGGGCGGAGTCTGTCCAGCTGCCCTTCAAAACAACAAAACACCTGTCGGGGGAAATTCAAGTGATATGGGAACGTTACGAGCCGTTCCAGAAGGCTCACGTGTTTACGAACGGCCCAAACCAATATGAAGAACAGCACGAGGTTTACAAAGGCCGAACTGTGATGAACAAAGACCTGCTGGAAACTGGAGACCTCAGTCTGACCCTGAAACAGCCCACAGAGAGAGACAGTGGAGAGTACAAGTGTTTGGTCTGGAGGAAGGGAACCTTCATCAGAAAGAAAACCGTGAAGCTCAAAGTCAAAGGTTGGTTTGTCTGTTTGTTTGCTGGCTTGTGTGATTGTGTCTGACTGTCTTGTGTCTCCTCTGCAGGTCCAGGATCAAACAGGGGACATCAGGACAAGAAGCTGCTTCATTGATCCGACTCTGAGTTTTACCCTCACCACTCTGCCTTTTTGTTCATTTAGTGAGTTTTAATGTCACAGCGTGATAATACAGGAACACACGTCTCACTTTTACGTCCAGTCACATCCTCAGTCTGTCTCTGCTGTGTGCACAGTCCTTCACTGTGTGTGATCAGCTATTCGATGTTCCATATTCCTCGTCTGTTTCTCACCATCTTTACAGTCTGTGCTGTTTAACCTTTTTAAGCCATTTTTGGGCTTTTTCTGCACTTTAATTAAACACTTTCAAATAAAGGTTTTACTTCACTTATCGTTTGGTTTTCTTGTGTCTTTTGTATGCATTATGTTGCACACATAGATTAGTGTTACCTTTGTGTTTACTTTGGGGTTTTGTTTGTTGTCGTTTTAAGCTTTGTGTGTATTTGACTTTTGCAAATTAAAATGAAGAAAATATTTTGGTAATTGTTGCGATGCCAACAGAAGGTTGTTATTTTTACATTGTGATGGAAATGGAGAGCGGAACCAACTAAGTGGAACCAGTGGGCTGTGAGGTGTTGCACCTGGGACTCCTAAGGTGAGGGACCCGTGCTCTCCTCAGAGGAAGACAAATGAGAGGCCTGTGTGTTTGTTCCTCTGACAGCTTCAGCTGTTTTTCACCTGCTTGTCTTGAGGCAACTGTTATCATGATTTATATATAAAACTGAGTTGAACTGTTTGGGTTCACAGTGCACTGAATGCATCATTTGCTACTGTGGTGCAACCAGTGTTGGGACCATGTGACCTGCCCAGAGTGTACAGCTGGAAATGAGCAGCTTAACGACAATCTGACTGGTTTCCATCACTATGTTTCTGATTCATTTACATTAACTCACACTGTCCCTGTTCAATAAAAACAACAGGCTAACCGTTAATCTGATCCAGTGTTGTTCTTCTTCTGTGGTGGTTGTGATGGAGCAGCTGCTCCTGATGTGTTTGATGAAATCAGGGTTTCCCACAGCTTCAGGAAGCTTACCCACTGTGTAAACTTGATATCATGAAATGAGCCTTTTATGAGCCATTTCTGGACGTCCAATGTTGGGTCTTTCTTTCTGAACATTTACTGACTGTTACGTTCATGCACGGGCTGTTTATAGTCCACATGTGTGTTTAACCTCAAACGTAAACTCATTTTAGATCGTTTTCACACTCCGTCCATCGGCTCTGTAGGCTCATGTTTCCAGAATGTGGAGGACATGTTTTCTGTCTGTTCTCAACTTTCCATGAGCCTCCAGTCATCCTCTGCGACAGAGGAGACAATTAAATGAAGTTAGTGGAAAATATTTTGTAACAGAAACATGTCCTCCTCCCTCTGTAAAACATGTGAAGGACTGCAGAGTGATCAGCGGACATCTCCAACATGGCACAAGTTCATTACCTTTTAAAAATTATTACAAACATTTTCTTAATACTTATAATACTTAATTCTTTAATCATTATTAATTTGTGTGTTTTTTCAACACATAAGAACTGCTGCAGGAGTGAAAGAGGAAAACTCAAAAAAACAAAGTCATGAGCTTGAAGAGTTGAATTTTATTTTTAAAGCTATAAAAACATTTTTCATAGGTTCAAAACTTATTGTCAGTTTTGCAGAACTTCAACATAGAGAGACTAAAACTGACGTCCTCCCTTTCAAACCTTATATAAATCCATATGTTGCTAAAAGCTGTCAGTAGTCTGTGTGAGACATGCTGTAACGCTTCTCCTCCGAGTTTAATGTTGAAAGTCCTTTTCTGTAAAGGACTTTATTTTGAAGGAACTCAGGAGGGTCTTCTTATCAGGGAACTTTTCGTCGTGCACCAATGCCTGCAGCGAACACCACTGTGATTTCCAACTAAAGGTTTTTCCCAGAGAAGGAGATGCTGCTGCTGTTGTTCGTGCTGCTGGTACTCGGTGAGAGCGCTCTTTGAATGCACACACAAACACACACACACACACACATGGTTGTTTAAAATAATTTGAAGTGTGTAACATGTATAACTACTCACCTCAGTTACTTTACTCCTGCTGAAATCTGCAGGCTTCATGCTGTGTGACAGCTGAGCTCATGATCCTGGTATCTGCTCATCTGTTTAAGAAATGTTCCTGTCCTGTCTCACTAATACTACCAGAATACTGCCTGTAGTGAAGTTTGGCCACATTAAAGGTTATAACAGAAGCCTGGTGCCAGATCTATTGTAGCTTCAGCTAAATAAATGGGAACAGTGTGTTTTTGCAGCAGGTCAGTTGTAACAAAGTGCTCATACTGTCAAATGTATTAGTTGTGTTGTGTAGTCCCCACACTGGTTCATCCTGGTGCCTTTTTAAGCGTCACTGATTCACAGGTCATTGTTAAACTTAACAAACAACATTTAGTTTTTGGTCTATTTGTAACAGTTTGTTCCAAATACACAAATGTGTTCTGGTCTTTTTAAATTGAGGACTTTTGGCTGTCCAGTGTTCCAGGTGTGTCAAAGCACCAGATGTCTGATATGGAAGACCAAGAGATTCACACACATTGACATAAAGCTTTTTTGATTTGGTGTTTAATTGTACAATAAAATACAGATTAGTAAATACATGTAGGAATTAATTTTTAAATTTACTTTGGAGACTGACCTGGATTTTTTTCTAAGCTCCTGTTTGAACCATTAGCTCTGCTTTAGCATCACTAACAGGTGTGTGTGCTCGTTTAAAGGACTTTTAGCTCCAGCATTCACACTCTGTGCAACATTGAACCTCTTAAGCTAATGTGCTAAAACAGCTAATGCTAGCACCAGTGCATGTTTGTGTTACTCTAACCAATCAGAGAGCTCCTTTCATCACACTGCATGGCTGATTTGTTAACTGATTTCATAGTTATTTTCAAAAACATCTTTAAAAACTGAAAATTGAAAAAGTACTTTCAGGGCTCTAGAGTGCGACCAATTTGGTCGCAAATGCGACCAAATTTTTCAGTGGTGCAACTAAAAAATAATATTTGGTTGCACCTGTGCGACCAACTGTTCAGGTAGCGAAAAAAAAAAAAATCTGCAACCTTCCCTGTGGTCAACAACAGACACACATTTTGCCCCTATCGTGGACTAAACCAATCAGAGATAGTAAGGGGCGGGACCTCTCTGATTGGCCGTGGTCCAGTTGAAAGTGCAGGTGGAAGTGGGAGGTGAGTAGCTTGAATAAAGCGATATCGATTCATTAAATCCTGAATCGACTTTTAAATATAACTGTGTTTTGCCAGAAACGCCAGATTCTCAGATTAAAGCTCACAAAACCATTTCAACAACAACCAAACAGCAGATGAGAGCAGGTACACGGACTCCACACAAAGACGTAAACACAGACCGATGCATCACAATCAACTTTGTCTTTCTCGGCTTTCTCACCCGACGGCCCGTAGACGGACACACTGTCGGAGCTCAGCGAATCTGATGCCTCCGGTCCGCGCTGTGATTACGTCTTTTTGCGCTGATTCTGAGCTGCAGGTTTTGTCTCTCCAACCAAAATTCACCGAGCCAGCAGCAAAAGCAGCAGCAAACTGCGCTTCACATTTGATCAATGTCGTCATGAATTTTGCTGTTTTGCTTCCACGACTATTAAAATCACACTCCATGCACAGCTAGCTCTCTCTCTATCTCTCTCTGTACTTCAAGAACAGTTTCCGTCTCCAATCTCTGTTTTCTGTATTATTCAGTCGCTTATTACCCACCAGTCTACCGTTGTTTACAGCGCTGTGGCTGCTGTCTTTTTCTTTTTTCACTTAAATGACCTCGGACAAGAAAGCCTGTTTTTTCTGTTGTTCAATACTGAAGAAATTTAAACTTCATATGCAGAACATTGTAGAATATTTTTAAGGTTATCTGCTATAAAAAGCCAGACCAGGAAAATCTCCTTCATGTTTTTCTGTGTTTTATTCTCAGTTACTTTCACACAAAGGCCTCTGCTGTGATGTTCACAATTCTGATGAAGTCAGTACTGATAAATGATCAGAATTATAATATTTCTGACTGTCTGAGGCTAAGTTGAATCGAATCGGGACTTTGAAAACCAGAATCGAATGGATTATAGAAATCAGTGATGATACCCAGCCCTAGTGAGCAACCTAGGCCGACAGAAGTGGATGTAGCTGTAATAGGAAAAGAACTATTGCTAACTTTTCTGTTAAGGCCTGATCCTTCTGAAATTCATAGCCAGTGCTCTGACACGGTGTCATCAATCTTTGAATGCTGAAAAAGCACAGTGTATCCAGAAAAACACATATTATATAAATTATTATAAAATTTGTGTGCGCCTAACTTTAAAAAGTTAGTCTAGAGCCCTGATTTTTAAATTATCTTTTGCATTGAGAGTTTAGCTTTTTTAAACTTCATCTTCAAATTGAAATCCTTATTACTGGAGTGATAGTAGATCTGGAAATATTTACTATCAATGATTCTTTTTTAATGAAATTATCACATAATAATTAACTTTGTAAGTGTCCAACTAAATAAAAGAAAAATAATTAGCAGATTCCCACCCTCATTTTCAAGTACATTTTGTGATGAAGACGTACACACTCTCGCTCTCTCTCACACACACACACCACGATAAGATTTAAGTGGATTTATGTAGCTGTGAATTTTTAGATGTTTATTTTCCAGATGTTGTACATTTGTTGTTTTTTCTTTTACTAATAGAGCAGTTGGCGATATGCTGTTCATTTCTATTTGTGCTCTAGTCATTTATTACATCTTCCTAAAGTCTCCTCCACCCATGTTTTCCTCCTGCCTGTCCTGCCATCATCATACTGTACACCAGATACATTTTTAATAACTGAAACAACACAAATAGAAATTAAGAAATAAAAAGATAAAAGAAACACATGAACCAGAGGAGACGGAGCTGATCTTGGCAACAGAGCATTCGCACCATAATTCTGATGCTGCCTCAGAGGGCAGGAGTTAAGAAGGAGAGAAGAAAATTCACGAGTCGATGAATTTACTGATGCACTGTAAGAACGTCCTGAGTTCACTGCAGCATCTGGCCTTTCTGTGTGGAGCTTGCATGGTCTCCTCGTGTGTGAGTGGGTTCTCTCAGGATTTCCTCCCACAGTCCAAAGACTTGCAGTCAGTGGGGTTGAGGTTAATCTGTGATTCTAATTTGCCCGTAGGTGTGAATCGTTGTCTGTCTCTGTGTCAGACTAATGGGTCTAATTGCATAATTAGATGTCCACTATCTGTGGCCATCCATTAGATAGCTTGACTTCATCTCGTGCAGTCTTTCACCAGTTCATGGGAAACCCAGTCAGCAATCTTCTGTTATCTGAAACGAAGCTCCTGCAGCGCAGCTACACTTTCTACATACACCTGTGTATGTAGGTCAGGGGTCACTGAGCTTACCGAGCCAATGATTAGTTCTAAAGGTTTTAGAATCAATAAAATGACAACAGTGCCCAAAGTTATGCACCCGCCTGATTTTGTTTAAACAATTATTGCACACTTTCTGTTAATCCAACAAACTTCATTTCACTTCTCAAATATCACTGTGTGTGTCTCCTATGTGATATATTTACCTGACATTTTTTATCGTAACAACCAACAATTTATACAGGAAAATACCGTATTTACCGCACTATAAGGCGCACGTAAAATCCTTAAATCTTCACAAAAATCGACAGTGCCCCTTATAATCTGGTGCGCCTTATGTATGAATTTTGGTTTGTGCTTACTGACCTCGAACCGGTTTTATGTGGCACACTATGCTCGAAAATCTGTCAAAAAAAGATTTTTAGTGCCACTTTTTGGAGCATTACGGTTACCGTTGCCAGGAGGCTCGCGGAGTAATACGTACTGTGCTTCAACACAACATTACCGTGTTGTGTGTGTATAACGACTCCAAAATGGCACCCGCGAAGAGACACGCTTACGAAGCTGATTTTAAACTTCGAGCAATTAGTTATGCAGAAGAGAATGGAAATAGAGCAGCTGCCAGACAATTCGGCATTAATGAGTCCATGGTGCGCAAGTGGAGGAAGCAAAAAGATGACCTAAAACAAGTAAAGAAGACCAAAAGGAGTTTCCGAGGGAACAAGGCGCGATGGCCGCAGTTAGAGGACAAAATTGAACAGTGGGTTATTGAACAGAGAACAGCAGGTAGAAGTGTCTCTACAGTCTCTATTCGACTCAAGGCAACAGCGGTAGCACGTGACATGCAGATCAACGACTTTCGAGGGGGACATTCTTGGTGCTTCTGTTTTATGAAAAGGCATAATCTCTCAATCCGCACAA
Organism: Simochromis diagramma; assembly: GCF_900408965.1. NCBI lineage: Eukaryota > Metazoa > Chordata > Actinopteri > Cichliformes > Cichlidae > Simochromis > Simochromis diagramma. Next base: position 348,086 of record NW_024387119.1, on the reverse strand, counting down.
GAACTACTGTCTCACAGCAACTGCCAAAGGATTACAAAGAAAAGTTGGCCATTTTCCGCACGTACTGCCAGAATAAGATCACTGAAAAGAAGATCCGGCCAGAACACATCACTAACATGGACGAGGTCCCCCTCACCTTTGACATCCCCGTGAACCGTACTGTCGAGAAAACAGGGACCAGTACGGTATCTATATGCACCACAGGGAACGAGAGAGAGAAAATGAGCGAGTGGCTGAGGGAAGTTTATGTCAAGAGACCGGATGGCTTTTTCCACAACTCTCCGTCTCTTTTGATCTACGACTCCATGCGCGCCCATCTCACCGAGGCTGTCAAAACCCAAGTGAAGCAAACTAATTCGGAGCTTGCCGTCATTCCGGGTGGATTAACCAAAGAACTCCAACCACTAGATATTGGTATCAACAGGTCGTTCAAAGTTAAATTACGAGCTGCGTGGGAGCATTGGATGACAGAAGGCGAACACACATTCACCAAGACAGGGAGGCAACGCCGAGCGAGTTACGCCACTATCTGCCAATGGATCGTGGCTGCTTGGGCTAAGGTATCAGTCTCAAGTGTCGTCCGAGCTTTCACGAAGGCTGGAATAATCACTGAACAGCTAACAGCAACGAGACTGATTCGGATAATGATGAGAGGGATCAGGGCATGCTTGATGCCGAAATTGCCCAGCTGTTTAACTCAGACATGGAAGGTGAAGAGTTTGAGGGAATTGTGGAAGTTGAATGTACCGTACTGGAAATGTAAGTGTATTTTTCAATATTTAATGTGTTACAGCTTAACAGCGTTAAGAGTTACTGTGAATGAGCTTAATAAAGGTCGAGTTATTTTTTTGTTTGTCTTAATGCGCCTTATAATATGATGCGCCTTATGTATGAAAACAGAGCCAGTCTTCAACAGTGCGCCTTATAATCTGGTGAGCCTTATAGTGCGGTAAATACGGTAATGACTATTAACAAGGTTGCCCAAACTTTTGCATCCCACTGTATGGAAAAGCTCTTTTTTAGAGCTTTATCATTTCACACATAAATGATATTAAACCTTTCCACACTTGCTCAGATGTAGGGAGAGAAAAGTCAGGGGGATTTCAGTCTCTTTCTATCCTCATTATATGGGCTAATTATAGTTAATTAGTGTTTCTGTTTTTTGTGTCTCCTTCCAGTTTCGCATCATGTCCTGGCTGTGATGGTGGAGGTGTATGAGGGGGCAAAGTCTGTCCTGCTGCCCTGTCAGTACACAGGTTTTGTAGTTGAGGACCCCACAATGATATGGACTCGCACTGATCTCAACCCCAAATCTGTCCACCTGAGACAAGAAGAAACTGATGATCTGAGCGGACAAAACCAGCGTTACAGCGGGCGCACGTCAATGAGGCCTGATGCTCTGGACACTGGAGACTTCAGCCTCACTCTGAGAAACCCCCGACTGACTGATAGTGGCAACTACACCTGCTCCATCCGCACTGAAAGGGAGGAACTGAAACTGACAGACGTACAGCTGCATGTCAAAGGTAAAAAAAACCCAATAACGTCTGTAATTACATGTCAAACATGAGTACAGTGCTGACACAGGTCAGAGGTCACAGTAAAAGGTAGTAGAAAGGGTCTTTCTAGTAATCTAAACCTAAAAAATGGCAGAAACATTTTATAAATGCAACCAGTCTGGAAACATCAAAACAAAACTGGGGAGACAAAGAGATCATGACTGGGGAAATCTGAGGTAAACTAGCATGAGCACACTGAGGACAGGACACAGAGACAAACTGGTCTAACTAAAAAAAGTCAGAGGCACTAAAATAATACAAAAGTCATATAAAATAGAATGAAAATACAATAGAAAACTCAAATATGAGCATTTTATAATTCCAGCTCAAAGACACAGGACCATCACAAACACAGATGCTTTCATTATCATCAGTGTGACTGCTGCTGCTGATGTTGTGGTTTCTTGTTCTCTCAGACCAGCAGGTGGAGGTGAAGGTGGAGGAAGGCTCAGACTCCGTCATCCTGCCCTGCAACACAACACCTGACCTGCCTGAGGACACCACAGTGAAGTGGACTCACTCTGACCGAGAACTCATGATGGTCCACGGGTGTTCAAATGGAAGCGACCACCAGGACGACCTTTACTGTGGTCGCACAAAGATGAACGAAGACCTGCTGAGAACTGGAGACCTCAGCCTGACCCTGAAACACCCCACAGAGAGAGACAGTGGAGGATACATCTGCACCATCTACAGGGACAAAGACATCCTGACACAGAAAGTAGTGCTGCAGGTCAAAGGTCAGAGATGTAGCTACAGGTCAGAGGTCAGTGCAGATTGAGTACAGCGTTCAGCAGTCATGTGATGTTGTTTTGTTTGTCCACAGAACCGTTTCCATCCTGGGCCACAGTTCTCCTGGTTTTCCTGCTTCTTCTTGTAGTTGTTTCTGCGAGTCTTTTGTTTCATTTCCGTCACGCCTTGGTGTCAGGTGAGTCTCCCATACTACACTACCCATAATGCATGTAGTTAGCAGGCGTCCTCTGGGGTTTCTTGACTTGTTCCGCTAATTTATCCATTAATATGTAAATATTTAATTAGGATATTAATGATGAAAGAACTGCCGTCACAGCCCATTGTTCATCTTACTGCTGTCTTACTCCGTACAGTTTTCTACACATATTTCTGTACATTGTTACCTGCATATACAAACTTCAGTTGCTGATGTAGATAGGACCACTTTGTGTCTTCCTTTTATATCCCCTTGCTATAAGAGTTGTGTAACACCCACATTTCTCATTCGTGGGATCATAGTTTTTTGTATTCTTTTCAAATTCCACCAGTAAGATTGGGGAGACCTTTTTCCATTACATTAGCCTGTCCCTGCTGGTGGTGTCGTTCAAACAGAAAACAAGTCTTTGTTAGTCTGTAGATGTTGGAGGAGCTCCTCAGTGGGCACATTCTCTCAGAGAGTCTGCAGGACAGTTTGGTCTGAAAGCTCCTCCTGTGTCCTCGAGGATCAGAGTGTAAAATGAGAAGTGAACAAACACCTGCTGAACTTTGACCTCCAGGAGAAAACCTGATAACGATCCCCCTGTGAGAACAGCGAGATCTGCTCTCCGTAAACACAAATCAGACTTTGTGCTTTAGACTCTTTGAACCTCCAGCATTCAGTGAAGCTACAGATGGATGATTCAAACAGGACATGGCATTTCTCTACACCTCTGAAAACCTGCTGCTGTCTGTGTTTGCTGTTCTTTCAGTGATTCCAGTGAAGGTGGAGGTGGAGGAGGGGGCGGAGTCTGTCCAACTGCCCTTTAAAACCACAAAAAACCTGTCGGGGGAAATTCAAGTGATATGGGAACGTTACGAGCCGTTCCAGAAGGCTCACGTGTTTACAAACGGCCCAAACCAATATGAAGAACAGCACCAGGTTTACAAAGGCCGAACTGTGATGAACAAAGACCTGCTGGAAACTGGAGACCTCAGTCTGACCCTGAAACAGCCCACAGAGAGAGACGGTGGAGAGTACAAGTGTTTGGTCTGGAGGAAGGGAACCTTCATCAGAAAGAAAACCGTGAAGCTCAAAGTCAAAGGTTGGTTTGTCTGTTTGTTTGCTGGCTTGTGTGATTGTGTCTGACTGTCTTGTGTCTCCTCTGCAGGTCCAGGATCAAACAGAGGACATCAGGACCAGAAGCAGCTCCATTGATCCGACTCCTCTGATGGCTGATCAATCAGTGTTACGACTGCTGTCGTAATGTTGTCTCTCATGTGCACCCGGAGACGGTACCTGCAGATTGGCTAATGGAGACAACATATTTACACAGCAGCATGTAGGGGTGGCTGCCTTTGTATTTGATCGCTGTTTTCTCCTGTTTTTGTTCGTTTTGGAGGTACGCTGCTGTCATTTGGTTTAATTTCTTTGAGTATGTTGTTTGTATCATTGTCTCAGGGACCCAGCAGTAAAGCATAAAGGACACAGGTGTTTAATTTTAAAAATTGGGTTTTATTGACCCAAAAGTATAAAAAGATATTTAACAAAGCCAAAACTTAAACAGGCAGACCAGCAAAACAGGTCAACTCAATAGACTAAGCTCAAGATAACAATTAACGAAAGCTCAAGCAAACATAAGACAAACTGACCTCCTGAAATGACACACGGGGGAACGTTAATACTGGTTTAGCTAAAACACATGACACACACAGAGGAAAACAAAATGGCTGCCATGTAACCAACTAATACAAAACAATTAAACAAACTTGAAACACCCTCCAGGCAATGAGGCATGATGGCTGTCAGTGGTACTTCAGCTCTCCCAGCCCTCTGCCACACCTTTTGCCTGGAGAGGAACCAAAGCCCAGCTGACTCACACACAGGAAGATGTATTAATATAAAACAGAACTTTGGCCTTGCAGTGTTCATACGTGTGCATGCCATATAAACATTGGAGGGTGTAATAAAAACAAATGATAAAGGAACAATATTGGACAATGAGTAGAATATATTTAAAGTAGTGACAGCAAAGCAAACTAAAGTGAAGTAAGTAACGCTGAGGTGTGGCCCTGTGCAGCTTGCCATCACACCTTGAGCCCCTTTTGTTGTATTGCCGTTAGTTCCACCCCGAAGCTAAAGTCGCTCCTTTGTATTGAACCCACTCATTGTAAATGAATCGCCATCAACTTGTACTAATTATGCGATGTGCTGCTTACGATCACACAGGGATGGATCACCCGTATATTATGGTCTAGACGGGCCGTAACAATCAGTTTGATCTGTGTGATTGATCAGTGATGTCAAACAGCATGATCACGGGTCCATAGTAACGCTTTTTGTTCTCACTCGCCTTTTTTAACTTGTCAATTTGGTTTTGATCTAAAATATTATAATAATTATTGTTCTATGAATTTAACCTCGGTCATAACAATTTAATCTGATCCAGTGTTGTTGTTCTGCTGTGGTGCTTGTAATGGAGCGGCTGCTCCTGACGACAGATGGATGATTCAAACAGGACATGGCACACAGAGAAGAAGGAGTAGAAGAAGAAAGCTGAATGCCTGTAATGATGATCTGCAGAGGTGTGGACTCGAGTCACATGACTTGGACTCGAGTCAGACTCGAGTCATTAATTTTATGACTTTAGACTTGACTTGAAAAAATGTTCTAAGACTTGTGACTTGACTTGGACTTTTACACCAATGACTTGGGACTTGAATTGGACTTGAACCGGTTTACTTGAAAAGACTTGATATTTTACCCCAAATATAAAATTTAACATGCATATTATATAGAGATTGAAAATGTGACGTCATTCACGGGTAGAACCGCAAAGGATTCTGGGAACTCGTGGCAAGCGGTACTAGCGCACGCAGGCTTTCAATTAAAATCGGTTATACAGCGATAAAAAGAAACACAAAAATGTCAAGAAGCTGTTGTATTATTAACTGCAATAGCCGGTCGCATGACAGCCACGGGAAGCCGACGGGTAAAGAGATCGGTTGTTATCAGATTACGTCGTTGAAGAGAAATTGTTCGAGCCATGTTTCCGAAGTAACAAAGAGGCGACTGGATTGCAGCCATTCAAAGACCAAATATAACGTCCCAGAACACTCCAGCTCACAGGTTAGTCTGCTCCAAGCATTTCCACAAAGGTCAGTCTGCTGTTGTAGTTAATGCGTCATTTTTCATAACATAATTGGTGATATAGGTTACAAGCAAGTCTGGCGCTGAACAGAAATTGTCGCGCTATGCTCCTTTATTTATTGTGTTTATTGTGCATAAATAGTGAATTGTCCTGACACAATATTGCGTTTCGCTTCTGTTATTATGGTACATTGACAAAAACATATACTTTTATTCACAGGATAAAACAGTTGTTTTGTATCACTAATTGCCCAGTGCGATTACAGCATACAATATTATTGTCACTGTTACATTTCTGTGATGCTACCAGAAATTATTTCCACTGCTAATTAATTACCATTGAGCTCAAAGGTCCTATTAATAAACGGTTAACGAATGTGTATTTATGACGACGATTTGTGAGACTGGTAAACTTATGATACGTACGATGGTCTTTACTTTCTACACGGTGCATTTCAAGGTCCTGCACCCATCCGTCGGTAAACTGTACCTGGGCTTGTTGCAGTGACCGGAAGTTACTAAACTTCATGAGTGTGTGCACTCACTCCAAGAACCGTATGATTATAAATATGCATATAAATATGCTAGGATGAGATAGCTGACTTCATCTAACTAGCAAATGTTTTCCAGGCTACGTTGGTGATGCAGTTTTTTTTTAAATGATTTTTAAAAAAAAAAAAAATCATTTATTTATATATGTATGATATTTTTGTCATGCGATTTTAAAGCCGGTCCTACAACCGCATCCAAGAATAACATGCAGCTTATCTCAGAACTGTCGGTGAAAATTATTCTTGGAGCTAGGTTTAATTGAGCTGCATTTTAAAGAGGTGCAATTTCACAATTTGTGTATATTTTCTAAGTTCACTATTTTGTCATGTGTTGAGAAAAACACAGATTTAAAAATTACATGGTCTAATATTTACATTTAGCATAACTGCAACATGCTTTTCTCGTTTTTTTTTTAAAGACTCGAAAGGACTTGAAATTCAAAATTTCAGACTTGTGACTTTACTCGGACTTTTACACCAGTGACTTGAGACTCGACTCTGACTTGCCTGACATTACTTGAGACTTGACTTGAGACTTGAGGATAAAGACTTGAGACTTACTTGAGACTTGCAAAACAATGACTTGGTCCCACCTCTGATGATCTGCATGGATCAGAGGAACAGTGAGAAAACTTGGAGGAACCTTTAAGGAACAATGTGAAGACAGAAAAACAGGAAACACACTGCTGAGCTTAACTTTTGCACTGTCCACTTCCTGCTGTGACAAAACAAATTTCCCACGTGTGGGACTAATAAAGGTTATCTTATCTTATCTTATCTTAGATTCAGAGTCTGAAACAGCAAGAAAACACTGCCAGTAAACACCATCCAACTATTTAGTGTGCAGTGTATATGTTGAGCTCTGAATGTGTGTAAGAGTCCAGCAGACAGTCTGAGCCTGTTTGGCTCTACTGAAGTCTGGATGTAGATCATGGAGGAACTTCTCACTTCAGGCTCTGATCCTGTTCTTACACACTGAGGTTTTGTCTCGTTTTCTTCATCCTGCTAAGCTGTTCGTGTTCAACACTACAGAGGGAACAAATCCACTCAGTGATTCAGTTTGTTTGGAGGAAGCAGCTCATCTGAGGTCATTTGATCATCAGGTTGATTTGGATTTATTGAACATGACGGTATTGCTTTTTGAAGTATGATCGTATTGATGGTCATAACCCAGACAGCTGCTCTGACTTTCTAGATTTCTTTCTTTCTCTTTATGTACCCCTAAATTACAACAACAGTCGTCTCAAGATGCTTTAAACTCTAAGTCTGTGTAGTGTCTCAGTCATCCAGGTCATGGTCGTCTAAGCAGTTTGGAAAAGAAGTGAACAAACATAGAGTATGCTGTGCAGAGCAGCGAGCAGTTCTCAGACCTCTACACTGGAGACACCAAGCAGCCACTTCATGCTCTCTCTTTCTAGTCCCTGTCAGGACTCTTGCTGCAGCATTTTGGATCAGCTGAAGGCTTTTCAGGGAGTTTTTAGGACTTCCTGATAATAATGAATTACAGTCGTCCAGCCTGGAAGTAATAAACGCATGAACTAGTTTTTCAGCGTCACTCTGAGACAGGATATTTCTAACTTTACAGATGTTGCACAAATGGAAGAAAGCAGTCTCACATATTTGCAAGTGTTATCTGGCTTCATGGTTAAAGCTGGGTGTCATCTGCATAGCAGTGAACACCTGTTCAACCACTCGCACGGTAATGTGCATGAAAATGAAGCTCCACAGGCTGTTGGACAATAAGCGTTATAGTTTCAGTTGGTCCAGTTTAATGTGCAGCCATCACCTGAGAAATAATCAGCAGCACGCGCGCTCAGCAACAAAACCATCGACTGGAATCAAAACCATTATTTCACTGCTCTGTGCTTTAAATCAGCAGGTTAATGATTTGCTGCAGCATTCGTTTTCACAATAGTGTTCTTTTATAGATTTTTAATCCCTATCTGATAATTAGTCTCTCATGGGTGGCGCTCGTAGGGATCATTTTTTGTGGAGTCATGTGATCCATCAAACACCCCCTTTGATTGGTCACATGCTGCCAGCACCGCCTCTTTCATGTGAACGTATGAGCAAACTCTGGGTTAACTTAGTGAGTTGGTAACCAGCCTCGTGTGCCTGCTTATCCTGCTCATCACACATGTTGGTTTGTACAACCTGACTGTAACAATGAAAACAGTCTGTTCTTCACTGGGATTGGGACTGAGCCACGGTCGCCCCCATCGTTTTACACCAAATGCAACACAAAGGCGATTATTGTCACCACTGAACATGTTAACCTCTACACTATGGAGCCATAAACCTCTGTTCTTACAGTACAGGATGCTTTCATTAGATGAAAGCACAAACTACCAATATGCTCATATCTGGTTTCTTCACTTGGTCCCGATGCTAATAAACATTATACATGTCCTGAGGGGAGCATGAATATCTGACCCACAATCATCATATTGCATCCTGTAACAAACATGTCTGTGTCGGCTCACAGAACAGAAAACACAAAGCATCTTCGCTGTGTCGGCTTCTATTTAAAGAAACAGAAACAACAAAAACCTAAAACCAGCAGCAGCAGGGAAATTACACGTCTCCTGTATCATGAGCTGCACAGCCTCCGGATAAAAAATGTCTTGGAGAGCGGCCATGGTAGGAGAGGGCTGGGACAGGACAACACGTTCATTTTACCAAGTTTCCCACAGGAGCACCCCGCTTATAAAGAATAAATGTCAGATTTGTTAAAGCCTCTTAAATGTTGTTTAATGGTCTGAGAGCAAGAATAAACACAGGATTCAAGTGTAGGCTTGAAATACTACTTGGAATGGACGGTCTGAATATATAAGAAAGCCTATATAGGAACAGACAGTGTTAAAGTCTAAAAATCTTTCTTACTGAAGCTCATCGGGGAAACAAAGACTTCAGACCCTCCCACTGTCTGCACAGAGATCTGCCAGAGACAGTGGTGCTATTCCACAGAGCTGATTGGTCAGAAGGTGGTGAGTTCATACCTGCTGATCTCTAATCAGTAATATGCAGAACACAGAGAGCGCTGAGGTCTGACCCAGTGAACTCTGGGTCACATTTGACTGAATGTTTAGAGATTTTCATTGTTTTTCAAAGGTCTCACAGAGGACACAGACTGGGCTGCTGTTTCATTTTCCTAAAAGCTGTTTTATTCATTTCTTTTCTTCCCTTGTGTTTCCTTACTTTGATTTACCAGAGAGGAGATTAGTTTGTAAGAGCGTAGAAGCTCCAGCAGCATTTATAATACAAAGACTGAAACATTTCACAAAGAGGTCAGAGTGACTTCAGAGTTATTCCTAAAGACGTCAGCAGATGCAGAGCTGTCTGCAGCTGGTCTGTGTCCAGAGGAATGTGTTTGTAATAACCAACAAACACGACTGCAAGTACTCAGCTTCATGCTTTAGAAGGCCACAGTGATGTGGACTCTTCAGCTGATGCCAAATCTGTGCACGAGGAGGAGGAGATGATCTTAGCGCTACGATGGTCACACATCACACAGATTCAGCCTCACTCTGAGAAAACCAACAGACTGACAGCAGCAACTACACCTGCTCCATCAGTGATGGGAGAGCAAAGACTGACAGTCGTTCATTCAGAGGTCAAAGGTCAGCAACAAACCCCAGCACCTGCTGTAGATACTGATGCCAGTACTGTAGGCAAAGGGCAGAGGTCATGAGGGGAAGATTTCCTAAATAGACTCACCAGTAACATGTAGCTGAGAGCTAAACTCAGTGGAAACAGGATGTCTCTGCTTCAACAGCTGCAGTCTTTACTGCAGGTGGAGGGCTACACTCACAACACTTACACACTGTGCACAGTGGAGAACAGGTGGACGCACACAGACGTGCAGCAGAAAGAGTTTCATAGTTTCATAGTTTCACAGCTGTAAACAACAACATGAATTTGTCTGTGAGAGTCCAGTCTGGTCACAGCTCGGCTTCAGTGTGAGATTCTCTCCTTCCTCCTGCGTGATGACTGTTTCATCTGGGAACGACCTCGGGCAGCACTGCTGCATTATCTTGTTTAGATGTTGGGAAGGCCTCCAAACATGATCCACCCACGAGGCCAATGAGCACGAAGGGGAAGGAAATGTTTATCAAAGCAGAAAAACACAACACCATCCTGAGAGTGCAGCCATACTTCTCTCTGTGTGAGACACCTCCCGCTCAGCTGTTGCTTAGCAGCCGTGTTTACTCTGGCATGGAAACCAGAAACTGGGTTGTGAGCTGGACTCTGACAAACAGCAGCAGCATCGAGCAGCGTCACCATCAGGTTTCCATAACGCAGCAGAAGCACAACACCTACAGTCTACCTGTAGACTGTAGGTGTCAGCAGCAGCAGTGTTGAATAATGAGAAGGCAGCGTGGCAGCAGTGGTGTCTGCTGCTCCCCGTCTCCAGCAGGCAGCAGTGTGGCAGGATTTCAAACATGGTAACCCAATCAGGTTTGGGGCTCTGCACCTTTAATCAGGCCTACATCGTGTTTACTCTGAGCCCACAGAGTCTCAGGGACTTCCTGTTGTAGCTGCAGCGTCTTCCTCTGATGTTGTGTAAAGTGCTGTTTGTGTGTGTGCACAGCAACAGAGAAGCTTTTGTAAAAAGTCATCTGTGAGAGCCTGAGTGTGGTTTCATCTGTAGGTTGTCAGGCAGTGATAAGGCCTTCTTTCCCACTGTGACAGTTACACACGAGGAGCTGAGTTTGACACGTCAAACATGTCACAGTGTGCAGATGTTGTTGTGTTTAGAACAAACGTTCATGCCTGTGCCGCTGTGTGTCAAAGGCATCATCTCCTTCTGTAGATATGTGAGGTAGAGTGTGTGTGTGTGTGTGTGTGTGTGTGTGTGTGTGTGTGTGTGTGTGTGTGTGTGTGTGTGTGTGTGTGTGTGTTTCCAGCTGGAAACATACACGTGTGGCTGATTAGAGCCACACACGTGAGTGTCAGGATCACTCCCGTCACTTTTAGCCACTTCTAGGCTGAAAGTTATTGTAAAAAGATGTGAAATGGTTTATTTCACAAGTGTGTGTACAGGGTGTGTGCGATCACGTGAGCTGGAAGTGTGGTAACTTTAACCTCAAGCATCAGTTGAGTGAGTGCAGCTGTGCGTGTTTCCTGCGCCTCCTCCTGCCCATCAGAAAACAGAATGCAGACATCTGTCTTCCTGTCCTTCAGCCAACTGTCCTCCTGCTTGTTTGGCGTCCTATACTGTGTGTGCTGAACTGTTTGTTTTATCTCTTTAAGGAAGGATGAAAGAAATAAAAAGAAACGGGGGGACCTCCAACTTTCTCTCATGATGGGATAGCTGTGGAAATATCCAACAGTTACACTCCAGTGGATGCTCAGAAAACAGCTGTGGGTTATTATCCACCAGCCTTCTTCTAGTAGCTGACCTGCTGCTAAAATCTTGAAAATCTCATTTGCACAAAATTGTCTGTCATTTATGATCCAATCAGCTTCAGTTTCTTCTGTGTCGTGTGACATCATCGAACCTGATAAATCTCAAAATCTGATGACAATAAATGTACATGAAACTGATCAAGAATTAGTGCGAAATATTTAGAAACGTTGTGACAGGACATGACAGGGAAACTATTTTACGCTGATTATTCTTGCAGAAGTGTCCTTCACTGAGTATCCATCCAATTCTTCTTTGATTATTACATTTGTACACATCTGTGGAAATGTCTCTGGACTCTCCTCAGCAGTAGATTTACAGCTTTAAACAGAGAAACATTTATTTCCCCAGAGATTGTTCAAATAAAAATCCTTATTCTAAACATTAAGATTTAAGATCTATGGTTCCCATGGTGACAGCCTTCACCTCTAAGGCTTGAATAAATGTCTTGGATTGCTCTCAGGATCTGATGAGCTTCAGTCTCCACCAAAAATCTACGGAGCAGAAACTACAAGTAGAATTTATCTGATGTCTGTATCAGGATGAAACTGAGGCCAACCTGGAAATTCTTATTTTCATGTCTTTTCATTTAGTTGAACAAGAAGAATCATTTCTAATGATTTAAACGTTGAAATGAATGTAACAGAGAAATAAATGGATGACTAATGAAAGTGAACTGAAGCTGTGCTGACACACTGAGGACAGACAGGACTCTGCATGCTGCGTTTACTGTCTGCTCAGGACAGCAGAGCACCGCTGCACACAGAAGGGTTACTGTCTGCTGTATTCATCACAGAACACTTCTATCAACATTGTTCAGAGTTTATTTCAAATTTTTGTATATTATCATTTCACAATAACCATTTACTGGCTCTTAAAAATTAAGAAATATAGCTGCAGTTTGAAATGAGGTCATACTTATTCTATCAGACATTTGAATATATTTCTCATGTTTTAAATTATAAATAACACTTCTTTAAAAAGGTCCCGGTCAGCTTTCAGAGAGCTCACGCTGAGTCTGTGCAGCTGCACATGGCAGACTGCCACAGATCAGCTCTGAGGAAAGAGGAGGTCGTTCAGCTTCCTCATAGGTTCACACCTGTTGATGAACTTTGTGTCGGCCAAAGTTCATCAACAGGTGTGAACCTATTAATTTCTGCTCTTCAATAGAGAAGAGATTTAAACTTTCACAAATTATGCCAATTGCAAAGCACTGAGTAAAATGTTGGGACACACCTTCTCATTTAATGTTTTTCTAGGCTTCTTACCTCCTCTATGCTTCATGTTGGGAACCATGCATGTAGAAACCATCTGTTCATATTTTCTGTGTCGCACAGAAACACCTGAGTTGATGTGAAGACTGAAGGTTTCTACTGGTTGGGTTTGATTCTCATCCAGGTGTCTCTGGAACAGAAACCTGGGACCCTACAGAGTGCAATGACAGGTTACTACTACTTGCAGCATGCATACAAAATATAGTTAGGTACATACTGCATATGACTCCGTGGTTTCTTAAAGTTCCCGTAGCCATCAAGCTTTCAGTGTATTTCAGTCTCACATAGTGAACAGGTTTGAAAGGTTTTACTCTTCAGTTTTTTTAATCTCGGTTTTGTTTTTACATTTCAGATTTAGTGTGTGGAGCCAAGCCTCATGGCAGACTGCCACAGACAACACCTAAGAAAGGACAGACTGTTGAGTTTCCTCATAGTTTCACACCTGTTGATCAACTTTCTGTCAATCTTCAAATCCCTGCAGCTGTGTCAGCTGATCATATCCTGTCCTGTGATTGGCTGAGCTTCAGGCCTTCTCTCAGTCAAACTGGAAACAGGGATTGAGACAGTGTGAGGGTTTGTGGAGTGCCACAGTGCTGTAATGAATACTGTAGTGGAAGAAGTTCTTTCACACTCTTCATCCTGGAGCTACTTTATGTCCATGATCTGCATGGAAACACATCTATGGAGAGGAAATCCAGCTGCTGAGGGTCACATCTGCATCATTGTGTGTGAGATCTTTGATCTGTGATCAAACATGAAGATGTTTGTGGTGTTTGTGATCCTCCTGCACGGTAAGTACACCTTCCTCTCTCTGCTCTCATCATCAGCTTTTCTTTCATCTCTCTCTCTTTAATGTGTTGAAGTGCAGCAGGAGGAGATTTCCATCAAACACTGGATTCTGATTCAGATCAAACTAACAATCCAAAGCAGCAACTTTCAAATCTCTGGATTCTTCTTGGTGCCTTTCAGATGAGCTCATGTTACAATCAGCTGCTGTGTGTGTTGTGCAGATCTCTCACCGTGCAGGCAGTCTTTGTCCTTCAAGCTCGGGTCCTCTACCAGAGGCCTGGGAGCTTGAGGGTCCTGCGCAGTATCTTAGCTGTTCCCAGGACTGCGCTCTTCTGGACAGAGATCTCCGCTGGTGTTCCAGGGATCTGCTTGGGGCCACACACCTAGCTTGGGAGTCACCAGATCTACTCCTTCTATTACCACTGGGACCACCGTTACCTTCACCCTCCACATCTTCTCGAGCTCTCCTCTGAGCCCTTGGTACTTCTCAGGCTTTTCGTGTACCTGGAAGTCCCACAGGATCTTAGCTTGGTCATTCGCCACCACCCTTGGGGTCGTCTCCCATTTTGACCTCGGGATTTCCAGGCTGTACTCATCACAGATATTTCATCAGCTTGATGTCATCCTTGTAGAAGAGGTGGCTGATGATTGCGCCACTCTGTAGTCGGTATCCTCAGCCCGTCTTGTGTCTTGTCACTGATCTCACTGAGGGAGTTTAGGCCTTTGCAGAACACCAGTGGACAGAGCGTCTCCTTGGTAGATCCCACACTTGATGGTAACTTGTATTATTTCCTTGAAGTTGGCCTCTCGTGTTGTTTGCCACATTCCCACTGAATTCCTCATAGACTCTTAGGGTCCTGTTAATCTTGTGCAGTTGTAGGCATTCCTGGATCAAAGTGTGGGGCACTGAGTCATAGGCTTTCTTGTAGTCAATCCAGGTTTTGCACAGGTTTGTCATTCTGGTGTTACAGTCTCGAATGACTGCTCTATCTTCCAGCTGCTGGTGTTTCAGTCCTCTGGTATTCTTGCCAGTCCTTTTCTGTGGCCCGCTCATGTACTGAGCCATGTGCCTGTTCATCTTAGCCGCTATGATGCCTGACAGGTGCTTCCATGTAGTATGTAGTACTGAGGCAGGTTATTGGCTGGTAGTTGGATGGGACCAGTCCCTTCTGGTGATCCTTGGGGACGGTCTGGCCTTTAGTTAGCCAGCCACTCAGGGAGTGCAGCTTCTTTAGCAAGTCTGCATGAATCATGACAAGGCTTGATGCTCTCTGATTCTTCATGTTGGATAGCCTTTCCTGGTTGCCTGCCACAGTGATGGTTACTTGTCACAGGTATGGGCAGCTTGCTGTATTTCTAAGCCATCTCTTTTTTCATCATGCCCTTCTGCTGCTCAGATAGTTGGCTAACTTCCCTCCTTGCTGCCTGGATCTTGGACTCTACTCTCCTTCTACATGAAGGGTACTGCTACTTTTGGCTGTTCATCTTATAGCTAACAATCTCATTGATCACTGCCACGTGACATCCAGGCTTCCCCTCTCTGCAGATAACCCGCAGAAAATGGTTGGATGGATACCTGGTCATTTCTTTGTGTTTAGGTTGTATTTGAGTGCAACACTTGTCTCTCTGGTGTCTGCAGTTGTGTGTTGGAGACCAGCTTTTGCATGCTGGGTCAAACTTTCTTTGTCCTTGTGTGTCCTTCCAGCTTTCCAGCATGTTTTTGCTGTGGTCGTGGAGGTGAATGAAGGTGCACTTTCTGTCTTGCTGCCTTGCCAGTACACAGGTGTCATGCCTGAGGACCCTATGTTGATGTGGACTCGCAATGATATTGATCCAAAATTTGTCCACGTGCAAGAAGAAGAAGGTCCAAATCTTGAAGAGTGAAACCAGCGTTACAGTGGACGTACATCAGTGAGGCGTGATGGTCTGGAAATGAAAGACTTCAGCCTCACTTTGACAAAACCCAAACTGACTGATAGTGGCAACTACACCTGCTCCATCAGTAATGGAAGGAATGAACGAAAACTGACAGACGTACAGCTGCATGTCAAAGGTCAGCAGTCCAGTCTAACATCTTAAATAATAAAGCTGAATTATTTCTTTAGCAGCAGCAGAAATATGCAAAAAGCTAAGAAACCAGGAAGGGGGGGAAAGTGTTTGGAGATGTCCAACGGCTTTATACTTCATACTGTTAAAAATAATTTTCATACAGTTGTGCTTCTTTTTACAGTTATGTTATTCTTTCCAGTTATTTTTTAAGCCTCTTAAATGTTTGAGTATGTATAAAAATGACTTATTTATAAACAGTTAATGAAAATGTTGTTATATCTGTAGACTCCAATTACTCCATCATATTTATTACAAAGATTTAAAATGTGATTTTTGTCCAACAAATGATGGAACTCACTCAATGCTAACAGTATCACTGCTGCTGCTTCTCTAGTTTATATTGTTATCTACTACTTTCAGACCAGCAGGTGGAGGTGAAGGTGGAGGAAAGGTCAGAGTCTGTTCTCCTGCCCTGCAAAACAACACCTGACCTGCCTGAGAATGCAGCAGTGGAGTGGACTCGCTCTGACTGTGAACTCATGATGGTCCATGTGTATGTAAACAGAAGTGACCATCTTACAAAACAGGACGACCTTTACTGTGGTCGCACGAAGATGAACAAAGACCTGCTGAGAACTGGAGACCTCAGTCTGACCCTGAAACAGCCCACAGAGAGAGACAGTGGAGGATACATCTGCACCATCTACAGGGACAAAGACATCCTGAGACAGAAAGTAGTGCTGCAGGTCAAAGGTCAGTGCTGTAGATAAACAACAGAGGTCCGTGGTAAAAATGATAATTCAAAAGTCATATCTTTCTTTCTTTTTTCTTTACCTTTGTTTATTTCTCCACAGAACAATTTCCAGCTTGGGCAGCAGCTGTCCTGGTCCTCCTGGTTCTCCTTCTTCTCCTGATTCTTGTTGTTGTTTCTGGAGGTCTTTTATTTCATTTCCGGCACTATTTCATGCCAGGTGAGCTTCGGATGTTCAGACACATGAGATCTTCATGGTTTCTGTGCTGATGTGTGTAAGACATGGCCGACTGTGGAGGCTCCGTCTGTCTGTGCTTCTTCATCCAACATGTCTGCAGCACTTTACAGGACGCTGCAGACTAGTTACCAAAGAACGAGTCAGGAACACATCAGGAACAAACTGAGACACAATCTGACTGAGACTAGAAGACAAGGAGGGACAGGGAGGTCATGTGACCATCACAGCTGTGTTCGCCTGCCTGAAGACACCAAAGTTGAGTGGACAAATATTAGTGGGAAGGTCCACGTGTATGTGAACGGCTCTGACCGGCCTGAAGAACAGAACAGTTGTTATCGAGACCGCACGAAAATGAAGAAAAATCTGCTGAAACCTGGAGACCTCAGTCTGACCCTGAAACACCCCACAGACAAAGACTCAAACACCTACACCTGCACCGTCTACAGCAGGCAGGGAAGCATCCTGATGAGGAAACAAGTGGAGCTCCATGTCAGAGGTCAGCCTCATCACCATGATGGGTTCATTAGCAGTGAGGCAGCTATGTCAGTCCCCATAGATGGGGAGTAGTAGTAGTAGTACTTAAAAGTAAAATAGGAAACAACCAGCCTCTACTTTCAAGATTAGGCTTAAACCTTTCCTTTCTGATAACGCTGGATCAGGTCACCCTGAATCCCTCCTTCGTCCTGGTTTCATCTGATGTGCTTAGAACTTTTCCACTTGTTTCACTCCCACTGGAATCAGTCAAATATGTTTTCACTATAAGTATTTGACTTCATCTGATTAAAGACGATGTGCTCAGTGCTGCTGCTGTCTGTTCGGCTCATGCTGTGTTTGTTCTCTCAGTCCTGCAGGTGGAGGTCGAATCAGGGGTGGAGTCTGTCCAGCTGCCCTGCAAAACTACAGCTCATCTGCCTGAAAATTGTAAAGTGGAGTGGATGGATGGTGATGAAGATGAGGTCCATGTGTATCAGAACGGCTCTGACCAACCTGAACAACAGGACCAGGTTTACAGAGACTGGACGAAGATGAAAAAAGACCTGCTGAAAACTGGAGACCTCAGTCTGACCCTGAAACACCCCACAGATGATGACAGAGGCATCTACACCTGCACCGTCTACAGCAGGGAGGGAAACATCCTGCTGAAGAAACAAGTGGAGCTGAAAGTCAGAGGTCAGTGCTGTAGATACAGTTAGCAAACTAGCTAACCCTCTCTTTAATAAATATATATTTTTTGTTTATGTAAACTTTTTGTGTGGACTCAGCACATTGTGCCAGTTCGTGACATGCCAGGGAATTGAAGGCTGTCAGTATCAGTCGAGCAATGACAGCTCGGTGAATGGCTGGACGGGCCCCGTGGGTCAAGGCCTGACCAGGTTACGTGTTCTCAGATGAGCAGTGGTATGCCTCATTCAGTCCAGGTTTCTGGACTTCTGCTATCATCAATATGCATATTGTGGAGATCAGGGAAATATTTTACTGCTACTATTCACTCTCCCTCAACATTTGAACCCGTTTTTAACAATATCTTATAAACTGCTCTTAGTCTGGCCCCTCACCCACGACCAGTCTCTCTTAGTTTCCCTGAACCACCTTCCTTGGTTCAAGAAAACATTACATTTAACATTTCCTGCAATGGACACCTTGACTCACCTTCAAAGAAAGCTTTGACTCTGACCAGTTGACAGTCACACTGTTCTTTAAGAAGCCGCCAGATCTGCTCCATCATCATCTGTTACTGTCTGTGCAGCTCATGTTGCGTTTATTGTCCTCTTAGTCTGTCAGGTGGAGGTGGAATCAGGGGTGGAGTCTGTCCAGTTACTTTGCAAAACCACACTTCACCTGCCTGAAGATGCTGAGGTGGAGTGGAAGAACGGGTTTTACAGGAAGGTCCACATATATCGGAACGGCTCTGACCAGCCTGGAGAACAGGAAGTGGTTTACAGAGACCGAACAAAGATGAATGAAGACCTGCTGAAAACTGGAGACCTCAGTCTGACCCTGAAACACCCCACAGAGAGAGACA
This sequence comes from Simochromis diagramma, assembly GCF_900408965.1. Lineage (NCBI taxonomy): Eukaryota > Metazoa > Chordata > Actinopteri > Cichliformes > Cichlidae > Simochromis > Simochromis diagramma. Next base: position 329,367 of record NW_024387119.1, on the reverse strand, counting down.
GTGGGAGATACAGCTGTGTGGTTAGAAGGAAGGGAAACATCCACAGAGGCAAAACTGTGCTGCTGAAAATCAAAGGTTTGTTTGTTTGTTTGTTTGTTTGTTATTTTCATAGTTCCTGTCTGACTGTCTTGTGTCTCCTCTGCAGGGAGAGTTCAGGTCCAGGATCAAACAGGGGACATCAGGAACAGAAGCAGCTCCATTGATCCGACTCCTCTGATGGCTGATCAATCAGTTTGATCTGTGTGTTCTTTGATTATTGATCAGTGATGTCAGAGTGGAGTCAGTGTGATGTTGTTGTTGTGTGTTTGAGACTTTTAGTGTCCATGAAGGTCTCTGCTGCCGTAGATCCTCTGAACTGTGACAGAGGTCTCACTCTGGAGGAAACTCTCAGCACTTTCCAGCAGCTCCTCCATCATGGAGGACGTTCCCTCACTGTAACAGGTGGAGGAGAGAGGAGAGGAAGCACAGGTGGATCCTCTGAGGAAGAGGAGCGTCCTACAACCACATGATCACATGACCAGAGGACAAGCATGTGCAGAAACACATTAAAGTCAGCCTGTAAACACGTTTGTGAATGCCACTGTAGATACAGGCACAGACTCATCTGTGGTGCAGCTGAAGACATTTGAGTCATGTTGTGTTTGCAGACGTTCCTCTTCTCTGGTTTCTAACTGGATTTCTGGAAGTTATTTTAAACATCATCAGTGATAACTGTTTGCTCCTGAACAGAGTTCATCCTGAACATAATCCGATCACACAGGAAGCAGAACTGAGCTTCTGTGTGAGGGACGTTTGCTCGGAGTCATCGTGGTGATTCGAGCTGCCACAGGAAGTGCAGCTCTGCAGTTTCCTGAGTGATTGTTGTGTCAGAGGTGAAAATGACACAGCCTCACTGTGACTGTTTAACTCTGTGTTTAGTGTTTGTGGTGAACATGTTTGTCCTTTTCGCTTTGGACGAAATGTTTTTATGTGATGTGAGACTGTTGAGCACTTTTTACTTTCTGTGTTTGGTTACTGAAGGACGAGCCAGCAGCGGTGTGGCCTCCCTGCTGGTGCTTTCCTCCCTCCATGTTTCCTTTACTGTGCGGCTCTGAGTGTGAAGCTGAAGTTACTGCTCCATCCGGCCTCTTTCTGTGATTTAATGCTGATTTGTGGCCAACATGGTGCTGCAGTCTTTTTGTATGCTGTGTTTGTTTTATTGCACTGCATATCTTTTAAATAAAGTATTCATATTATTGAAACGTCTCTTTTGTCTGTGTGGATTTTGCAAACTTGTGTAATTTATATTATTGAAATATTAAATCTTTCCTTGGATGACATCTAAACACCCGTGACCCCTCTGACCACACCAGGGCCGCAGCTTTCACCTCTTCCTGTCTCTCTGCAGCTCTGTGTTCATGTTCGTGTTTACAGAGATGTTTCTGCCTAATCAGTGTTTCAATCACGCAGGCTTTTATTTGTTTTATGAAGGAATGAATTGTCTAATTCAGTTCATATAAACAGGTCACATGTTTGGATTTACATTCTTCTTTCTCTGGCTGATCTCTGGATGATTACCGGGGAGGAAATGATCAGCTTTACAGAGCAACAGGCTGACTGTGAGAGAAGTTCAGTGGAGTCAAAATCCAGAGCAGCAGAATGAAAGAAACACAAAACACTTCAGCCTCTGCATCAGTCTGAAGATGAGTTCAATAATGTACAAGAACAAAGCAGAATGTTTCAGTGCTCAGATCTTTGTGGCAGCAGCAGAAAAAGTTTGTTTTTAATAAAACAGAATTATTTTATGAAGTTTAACACGTCTTATTATTTAGACGTGGAGCTTTGAGATGAAGTGATTCTTCCACAAACTTAAACAATATTTTATTAAAATGAAAATAGAAATTCTTTGAATGTGAAACTGGAATAGAGAAAAACATCTTAGACGATTTCTTTCTGTCACACAAGTTTTTTTCTTGAGTCTCTTTAAATGAGAGTTCTCTCTGTTTTTCTCCTTGAATCAAAGTTTTTCTCTCAGTCAGTTTCCATAAATGGTTCTTATATAAGGCTTTTCTATACTCAAAGCACTTTAAACGACTTCACTCATTAATCCAAGCACTTTTCCATACACCCTCTGACATCCACACTGTGATGCATCACAGAGCAACTTGGAGTTAGTGTCTGGCTCAAAGATATTTAGGATGCACACTGCAGGGAGTGAACCACCAACCTTCCGAATAGCAGAGAACCTGCTCCACCACCTGAGCTACACCCCAACACTGAGTCACATTCAGTGTGAGCAGCCAAACATGATGGCAGACTGCCACAGATCACTTCTGAGGAAAGAGGAGGCGTTCAGCTTCCTCATAGTTTCACACCTGCATGAAGCAGCCTCACCCTGACAGCTTCAAATCACTGTGTCAGCTGATCACTTCCTGTCCTGTGATTGGCTGAGCTTCAGGCCTTCTCTCAGTCAAACTGGAAACAGGGATTGAGACAGTGTGAGGGTTTGTGGAGTGCCACAGTGCTGTAATGAATACTGTAGTGGAAGAAGTTCTTTCACACTCTTCATCCTGGAGCTGCTTTATGTCCATGATCTGCATGGAAACACATCTATGGAGAGGAAATCCAGCTGCTGAGGGTCACATCTGCATCGTTGTAGCTACAGTGGATGTTTCAGCGTCAGGACTGAAGGCGGAGCTTTGTGCGTGTCAGGGTGAGGCCGCAGCAGCCGCCTCCACCCGGAGCGCTCGGGCGTGAAACTAGGAGGAAAGCCGACGTCCTCCTCTTTCCTCAGAAGTGATCTGTGGCCGGCCGGACTTCATTCCACAGATGTGCTTTAACAAAGTGTGAAGCTGAACTCTGAGCTGTGACAGTGAAGCAGTGTGAGAGTGTCAGTAGATGATCAGCAGAGGAAAGTGAAGCTGCTGTGAGCTGATGTCCTGAAGGGCTTTTAAAGAGTCTCTGAGTTTGACAGGAACATGAAGATGTTTGTGGTGTTTGTGATCCTCCTGCACGGTAAGTACACCTTCCTCTCTCTGCTCTCATCATCAGCTTTTCTTTCATCTCTCTCTCTTTAATGTGTTGAAGTGCAGCAGGAGCAGATCGTCCAGGTTTGTGCTTCCCGTCCTCTTTGAACTGAGCAGAAATTTTCCCATGAATGCATCACAACATTCATTAACATTTCCCTTATAACTATGAGCGTGTGTAACTACACTAACAGCAGAATACATGTATATTAAACATGTTCAGATTAAGCTGTGATTTCTTGCTGTAATCCACAGCTCACAGATAATTTTTGTTTCTGTTTGTGTGTCCTCAGTTTCCCAGCATGCTCTGGCTGTGGTGGTGGAGGTGAATGAGGGGGAAAGATCTGTCCTGCTGCCCTGTCAGTACTCAGGTTTAATACCTGTGGACCCCACAGTAACATGGACTCGCAATGATATTGATCCCAAATCTGTCCACGTGAGACAAGAAGAAGAAGAAGATCTCAGAGGACAAAACCAGCGTTACAGAGGGCGCACATCGATGTGGCCTGATGCTCTGGACTCTGGAGACTTCAGCCTCACTCTGAAAAACCTGCAGCTGACTGATAGTGGAAAATACACCTGCACACTCAGCAATGAAAGAAATGAAGTGAGATTGGAAGATGTACAGCTGCAGGTCAAAGGTCAGCAGTACAGATGTCCTGATAGTCGTACAAACCACAGTCCAACAGTGCACAGTAATAGTTGGCAGACACTTTAATGATACTGTATCTGTTCAGTGTTGTGACTTTTACTTTTTTACTTTATCTGGACAAACTTCAGTTTTAAACGTGGTCCTTTTAGAGTTGAGTTCAGAACGTTTAGTTTTATTTGAGGCTTTGTTCACCAAAAAGGAAATACCTCAGAAATATTTGATTCAAACGTCCAAAAAAACATGAACTGTTCTTCTTTTCATGAGCACAGACGTCATCGTCCTCATTCAGGACAGACTCTTTATAGAAAGTGACTGATGTCTTGTCCCAGCAAATGCCATTTTTGCTGCTTTTTGTTGTTCAGTAAGCAGAAGTAAAGCAAAGAGACATCATTTAGGTTTTACAGGTGGTTGCAGCTGACAGATGCCGCTCCCTGAAATTTTTTCTCGGTTAAAAAGAAGTTTTTCCTTACCACTGTCGCCAAGTGCTTGCTCAAAGAGGGTCGCCAGTTCATATTTTCTCTGTATTATTGTAGAGTGACCTGAGATGAATCTTATTTTAATTTGATGCTCTGTGACCTCAAAACTGCAAATATTTTAATTCACAGCAATGAAATAATAAAGAGCAATAAGCAAATGTGGCTTTGAAGCAGGAAGAATGAAAGTTTCTTTGTTGGAAAGCATTGTTGTTGTATATGATCACGACTGGTAGAACATACATACCCAAACTAGATCAGTGGAACGACTATAATTTCTGCTTCTGTAGCTCAGGTTGTGGTTTATTATCATTTGCAGACCAGCAGGTGGAGGTGAAGGTGGAGGAAGGGTCAGACTCTGTCATCCTGCCCTGCGAAACAACACCTGACCTGCCCAAGGACACCACAGTGGAGTGGACGAGATTTGACAGAGAACTCATGATGGTCCATGTGTATCCAAACAGAAGCGACCACCTTAAGAACCAGGACGACCTTTACTGTGGTCGCACGAAGATGAACGAAGACCTGCTGAGAACCGGAGACCTCAGTCTGACCCTGAAATACCCCACAGAGAGAGACAGTGGAGGATACATCTGCACCATCTACAGGGACAAAGACATCCTGAGACAGAAAGTAGTGCTGCAGGTCAAAGGTCAGTGTTGTAGATACTACAGATGGCACCACTTTGTTATGTCCCATACCAATATCAGAAATTTGGATGTCTGCTGATACAGATATGAATCTGATACAGTCTTTTATCATTAGTAAAACTTTTTTTCTGTGTCGTGCTGCATTTTGTAAGTTCATACTCAAGTTTTAACAAACAAACACATAAAACTAATCATGTATGTGTATGCAAAATATTTCACTTTTCAACAATACTGATCCTTTTATTTAAACTTTTAGCAGAACGTTAAATCTACACATTTAAAGTAATATTCAAAAAGTCATTTAAAATGCAATTTTATGCAGTTTTCAAAACTGGTTTGGTTATGATAAAAACAAGTGCAATATCAGGACAAAATGATGTTTATTTTCAACAACTTAGAACAAAACACGTTGTAAAAGGACACTGTTATACTTATAGCTGAACATAGTGGAAAGCAATGCAAATAAATGCCATATATCCTTTCCCTAGTAGATACAGGTCAGAGGTCATTTTTTTATGTTTCTCCACAGAACCATTTCCAGCCTGGGCAAAAGCCCTCCTGGTTCTCCTGGTTCTCCTGGTTCTTGTTCTCGTTGTTTCCGGAGGTCTCATATTTCATTTCCAGCACTATTTCATGTCAGGTGAGTGTCTCCTACTACACTACCCATAATGCCGATGGTCAGCAGGTGTCCTCTGGTGGCTCCTTGACTGCGGCTCACACAAACTTGTTCCAGGAGCTGAAAGAGTTGAGAGTTACAAACAGCTGATACAGAGAGCTGAAGAGAAACTTCCAGGTTTGTTCCAGAAGTCCGAAAACCTCCTTCAGACTCAGTCATTGATCAGTGAAACAGCTCCACAACATGACTTTACTAAACAGTGTGTGTGCTTCACTGCATTGATCTGACACAGAGGCTGCATGTGGACAAGCTGTTCTTCTTCTGTGGTGGTAAACAGCAGCTGACATGGAAACATGTGCTGACAGTAAATGTTGCAGCAGCTTCAGTAAATGTTCCTCCTTGAGTTGTGCTCAGTCATGTGGTGGAGAGCTTCAGATGTTCAGACACATGAGATCTTCATGGTTTCTGTGCTGATGTGTGTGAGACATGGCCGACTGTGGAGGCTCAGTCTGTCTGTGCTTCTTCATCCAACATGTCTGCAGCACTTTACAGGACGCTGCAGACGAGTTACCAAAGAACGAGTCAGGAACACATCAGGAACAAACTGAGACACAATCTGACTGAGACCAGAAGACAAGGAGGGGACAGGAAGGTCATGTGACCATCACAGCTGCTGCTGATGTCATCATGTTGTCCTTTGTTGTTCTCTCAGATTACAAGGTGGAGGTCGATTCAGGGGTGGAGTCTGTCCTGCTGCCCTGCAAAACCACAGTTCGCCTGTCCAAAGATGTTAAAGTGGAGTGGAAGGACATGAAAAACAGGAAGGTCCACGTGTATGAGAACGGCTCTGACCAGCCTGAAGAACAGGACCAGGCTTACAGAGGCCGAACGGAGATGAATGAAGACCTGCTGAAAACTGGAGACCTCAGTCTGACCCTGAAACAGCCCACAGACAGTGACAGCTATATCTGCACTGTCTACAGCAATAAGGGAAAGAACCTGATGAAGAAGGAAGTGCTGCTCACTGTCAGAGGTCAGGGGTCAGAGCAAGGATGACAGAATCTCTATTTATTATATTATTTATTTATTTATTTACTTTATATTGTGGATCGTCACAGACTGACTGAATAGATAGAAATAACTGAGGACACATATCCAGATCTTATGATCTTCAAATTTCATACTTATTTACTTTATGCCGTTAGCAAATGTGAATGAAAAAAAGTTTGGTGGTCAACATTTATTTAAAATGATCTGAGCAGTTAAACGTCAAAGAATCTAACCAGTTTAAACAGGTGACTGTTGTCATGTTTATATTATAGCTTTAACATAGTAGAGTCTAGTCCCATCCTCCATGAGCTGTTTCTCTTATTGAAGAGTATTTTTATAAAATGTGGTTCAGGTGATACGTCGATTACCCACAAATAAAAATAAGAGTGTTTTTTTCTCTCCGTCCTCCTGCCTGCATCTGCTCATCATCAAATGTCAGAGTCTCATTCAGCACCAGCCTCCTTCTTCAGGAGAAACAGCTGAATGGACTGTTTCACACGTCAGTGCAGCTGGTGATGTAAGATGAAGGTGCAGGGAGAGAGTGCCTGTGCTAAACACGCTTGAGAAGCACCAAACACAAGTAAAGATGTGACTGTGAACGTGTGACATTATTACTGAGTTCTTAAGCACACAGTCTGCTCTCGTAGTGATTGGATCAAAGTCAGTGTCTCTGTTCAGGGGACATATTTGAGACTGGAACCAGTCAGAAAGGATTTCCATGGAAACATTTCAACTTATCAAATCAAAGAAAATGTTCTCAATGCTCCTGCTGCTGCTGTTGTCATCATCTTGTGCTTTGTTTCTCTCAGTTTACAAGATGGAGGTGCATTCAGGGGTGGAGTCTGTCCAGCTGCCCTGCAACGCCTTAGTTAAACTGCCTAAAGATGCTAAGATTGTGTGGAAGGACAAATACGGAAAGGTCCACGTGTATGAGAACGGCTCTGACCAGCCTGAAGAGCAAGAACAGGATTACAGAGGCCGAACGGAGATGAATGAAGACCTGCTGAAAACTGGAGACCTCAGTCTGACCCTGAAATACCCCACAGAGAGAGACACCAACACCTACACCTGCACCGTCTACAGCAGGGAGGGAAACATCCTGATGAAGAGACAAGTGGAGCTGAAAGTCAGAGGTCAGTGCTGTAGATACAGGTCAAAGGTCAGAGGTTCTTTCTCTGTAGTTGTGATGAGTAGAAATAAAAAGCCAACTGAAGGAAAAAATGGTTTCCAGTAAAATGTGTCTCTTTGAGTTTGGAGCCAAGGTGAAATGACTGATTATGAAATTTTAAAATAGCCCTAAATAACTATGCTTTGTGTGAGTGAAAGTGATTCTTTAAATATTAATATCTATAGATTAGCAAAGTAACTCGGGGACCCTCACGATTGGCATTAAAGGATGTGTGCCAGTTTTAATAGGCTCTAATTTGTGCACGTGTACGAGCACTCGCCTTCACACATGAACGTTAGTTATGGAGCCTCACAAGGTTTTACTAAGACTTTTATAAGTAAATGATGACAGAAATCAGGGATTGGATGCAACAGCGTTTTTTCTATATGAGCGACATAGCGGTTTCCCAGGGCGGCATCGTGGTGGGGGGCGGCATCACGGGCATTGGCAAAAAAAAAAAAATGCTCGTACTCATGCTACCCCGACATCAGCCAGCGCATATTGGGAATGGCACAGGCACCGATCGGTTTTCTGTCGCCCATTTGCTGGGAGTAAGCGCGCCCTCCGTTTGCGAGGTGCGCCTGCAGCACAGGGAGGAGAGGGCGGGGCCGCGGGGGAGTCTCTGGCTGGCTGGAGCAGCGTCTAATAACCAACTCGCAAAATAAAACAAAATAAAAACAAACCAACAAACACGAAAACATCAGACATCATGATACAGACTTATAATTTGCACCAACGTTTTTTCGAAATTCTATAAAGTGAGCGCGAGAGCCCTCGGTGCGCCTGCTCGCTGCTGAAGTCAAAGTAAACTTTATTGTCATCTCCGCTACAGACAGTCCAGCATATAGAGAGACGAGACGACGAGGCTCCAGTTACAGCAGTGCAAGTAAACAAACAATATATATAAGAAGAGTAAGAAAATAAATACACACTTTAGGACTCGGGGTAAAGGATCAATAACAATTTATAATTTACAGTTTGATGATTTAAAGTCTCACACACAACCCGTCGAAAGGGGAGGGGGCGGCTGCTTCCAAATAGAGCACATTTCATTCATAATGATGTAAATCCAAGCCCATTATGTATTCATGATTTGAATCCTGGGTTGTGTGAAATCCCAGAAATTAGACAAAGTGAATCTGTGAACTAAGGTGTAGGTCTGTTAGATCATGTTGTGGTGATCCTTGGATTGAGGGATGGGTGTTCATACTGGAGTGCAAAATTAAAACCAAGATGGACAAGAAAAGTTCAAAGCCATCAGGTGCTCAGTTTAGAAAAAAGATAAAAGAAGAGGAGGAGAAACAAGAAAAAGATGCAGGTAAGCAGATGTGTGATTGGATAATGGCAGGTCATCCTGAACCAATCAGAATACTTTATTAATCCCTAAGGAAATGATGTGTGTTACAGTTGCTCCAAGAAGAAATGGTAAAAATAGCAACAGTAACAGACTAAACTCCAAACAATACATTATGTTACAGATTTAAGAAATAGCACTAATATATACAGATCACTCAATTATAAATATCAAGGATTAACAGAGGTGATTATAAATAAATATCAAGAATATTACAGAGTTGAAAAGAACATGTGCAAACTGGATGTGACTATTGCAGTGTTTACAGTGTGTTGAGTGGATGTGTTGTACAGGGAGCCACAGGCAGGAAAGATTTCCTGTGTCGTTCAGTGGTGCTTTTCGGTAATCTCAGTCTCTCACTGAACGCGCTCCTGTGACTGACCAGCATGTCATGGAGTGGGTGGGAGGTGTTATCCAACATTGTCTTTATCTTGGACAGCATCCGCCTCTCAGACACCACCCTAATGGAGTCCAGCTCCATCCCCACAACATTACTGGCCTTGTGATCTGTTAATTTAGTCTGTTGGCATCTGTGACCCTCAACCTGCTGCCCCAGCATGCAACACCATTAAGGATCGCACTGACCACAACAGAGATACAACAAAATAACATAGTGGGATAGTGACAACCTCTGTTTACGTTTGTTAGCCACTTGGCTATGATAGTAAACAGTAGACACTGGTGTAGCTTATTGAATCTGTTAGACTGTGTTCAGCACAATATTAATTAGTCATTGTCAGCTGTTGATTTGTCCTGTTCTCATTGCATGATGAATTATGATGGCTGTTTGGTAGCCGTTTGTATACTATGCATAATCTGTGTGTGTGTGTGTGTGTGTGTACCTGGTTAAATTCAGTATGGTTCCAACAACAATTTTTGCAATAAAATATGTTAATGTTCAATCCTTAATATGTTTTGTGTGTGTGGTGGTGGCGCCAGAGGGGATGTTCACCCAGGGCACCGAACAGGGTAGCACTGCCACTGATTGAATGCACAATGAGGCCTGGATGAACTTCAATTACCTGCTTCCAAATTCAGAGAAAATTACGTTATAGTATTTTGACTTTAAACTCTCACATTTTCACGACAGAAGCTGCTCCTCAGGTCTGGTTTGTTTGGTGGTCTCTTTCTTTAAAATAGAGGTATTACTTCCTGTTGTTCCCAGTATTTTAGCCTCCCCACCTTACAGCATGAAGTCCTTTAAAGCAACTGCTGTTGTGAATTTGTGCTGTAATAATAAAACTGAATTGAAATGATCAGTCAGAGAGGGGTTAGTAAATACATAAATGGAGACAAATTTGAGTAGTGCCAGCATGCTGCACCTGCCTTGAAACACCTAATTAAGGCACCACCACACCCATCTGCCATCTCGGTCACAGGCTTGCCAACAATCAAACAACTTAATACAGAACAGAACTTACCATCTAACCTGTTGCGGCATACACATTAAACAACAAATACAAACTTACTCAGGCAAAAGCCTCATTGACCAGAGCCCTGGATTGCTTACACCGAACAGAGAATTAACCCCACCCCAGAGTACCCAAAAATAAAAAAGACAAAGCAACAAAAGTGTGAAGGAAAAACTTAAACTCAGCTCTTTGTCATCCCATCAGGCTGTCAGGTAGACGTGGAGGACGGGGTGGAATCTGTCCAGCTGCCTTTTAAAACCACAGGAAACCTGCCTGAAGACGCTAAAGTGGAGTGGAAGGGTAAATACGGAAAGGTCCACGTGTATGAGAACGGCTTTGACCAGCCTGAAGAGCAAGAACAGGATTACAGAGGCCGAACGAAGATGAATGAAGACCTGCTGAAAACTGGAGACCTCAGTCTGACTCTGAAACACCCCACAGATGGAGACACAAACACCTACACCTGCACGGTCTACAGCAGGGAGGGAAACATCCTGCTGAAGAAGGAAGTGCAGCTGAAAGTCAGAGGTCAGTGCTGCAGATGCAGGTCAAAGGTCAGAGGTGTGAATCATCTCATTTTCTTCTTCCTGACAGTTGTGTATTTTGTAGTAGTGTCCATCCATCCATCCAGTTGGAGCCTATCCCAGCTACCATAGGGAGAGAAGACAGGTCGCCTAACACACAGAGAGACAACCATTCACACTCACATTCACAAATACTAGTAGTATAATAATGTAATGCTGGCTGAGGGTAAAAGCTTTTTCCCACTGAAATCTCTCTAATTGAATTTGGGGCCAAAGGGAGCTGACTGATTTTAACATTTTAAAATGCTACCTCAAAAATGTATGCTAAAAATATCTTACAAGAAATCTTTAAACACTTTTTTGTTGAGACAATTTGAGACCTGAAACTTTTAGTTACTGTGCTGTGAAAAAAAAAACACTGATCCGTCTTCCTATTTGTTTTTCCTTACTGAATATTTGTCGCACTTATTTCAGATAATCAGTTTATAATATTATACAAAATTAACCAGACTAAAAACAAAGTGCAGTTTTTAAATCATGATTTCATTTATTAAGGGAAAAAAATATCCAAACCTGCCTGAGCCTGTGTAAAAACATGTTTTCAGAAAGCATTTTCACTATCCACACTCAGGTGTGGCCAGATTATTGCCAGAATCAAGAAGTCATCTAAATAGAAATTTTCTGAAAAAGTGAAGCAGGCTAAAAGACCTCAAAAGCAACACATCGTCTCACTATTTACCACAAACCCCAGTGAGAGCCATTGTCCACAAAAAGAGAAACCATGGAGCTTTCCAATGAGCGGGCCAAAATGACCCCAAGAGCTCAATAGCTCATTCAGGAGGTCACAAAAGACCCCCAAACTCCAAAGAGCTGTAGGCTAGAGTCAGAGTTCATGACCCCAGCATCAGAAAGAGACAGATCAAAAGTGGCCTACACAGCATTTTCCCCAGGTGAAAACCACTAGAAAACATCTTGATGATTTCCAAAACTTGTAGTGGAATAATCTGTAAAGGAATACACCAGTCAGACAAAAGCTGAACTTTTTGTAAGGTTTGAGTCCTGTTACATCTGCATCAATCTAACAGCATTTAATAAAGAGAGCATCACAGCAGCAGTCAGACATGGTGGTGGTAGTGTGATAGTCTGGGCTGCTTCGCGCTTCAGGGTGACTTGCTGTATTTGATGGAATAATGAACTCTGGTCTCTACCAGAAAATCAGAAGGAGAATGTTCAACCATCAGTACCTACTCTGAAACTCATGATTACAATGATCCTGAACACACCAGGAAGTCCACCTCTGAGTGACTCAGAAGGACCAAAATGGAGGTTTTGGAGTCCTGAAGTTGAATCCAGTCTCAGATCATGTTAAGATTTTTGATATGATATTGAAAACGTGGTTCATGCTGGAAAACCATCCAATGTGGCTGAATTACAACAATAATGCAAAGTAGACTCATCGCCAGTTATCACAAACGCTTGATTATGTTTAGGGAAATGTTTTTCACATTAGGTAGGTTTGGATAACATTTCCCTCTTGGTGTTCGCTCGCTCTGCGGTAGAGTATCACTTCCTGTTCCTGCTCAAACACAGTGGTGTTTCTGAGTAGCTTATTTGCTTAGCAATTTAATTAACAACTTTTAAATACATTCTTCTTTCATAGTATAATCTTCACGTGCTTCATCCGAAGCACACTTTCTGTGTACTCACTACCTAATTTATAGCCAAAGTATTCACTCACTGTCTCTGTACTGTCTCGCTAGCTTAGCTTAGCTCGTAGCCGACTCATTAGCACCATGGCTACTTCACCTGTCCCTCCTGCACTTTCTTGCTCATTGTGTCAGATGTTTAGTTACTCCTCGGCCTCCTTTAGCAGTAATGATATCTGTAACAAATGTAGCATGTTTGCAGCTCTGGAGGCCAGGATTACTGAATTGGAGACTCGGCTTCGCACCCTTCATTCACCCGTAGCTAGCCAGGCCCCTGTAGCTGGTGCAGCCGAAGATAGCGTATGCCCCGCTAGCTGTTCCCCAGCAGATCCCAAGCAGCTGGGGAAAGAGGGCGGCTGGGTCACGGTGAGGAGGAAGCATAGTCCTAAACAGAAGCCCCAGGTACACCACCAACCCGTTCATGTGTCTAACCGTTTTTCCCCACTCGGCGACACACCCGCCGGGGGTCAAACTCTGGTAATTGGCGATTCTGTTCTCAGACATGTGAAGCTAGAGACACCGGCAACCATAGTCAATTGTCTTCCAGGGGCCAGAGCAGGCGACATTGAAGGAAATTTAAAACTGCTGGCTAAGGGTAAACGTAAATTCAGTAAAATCATAATTCACGTCGGCAGTAATGACACCCGGTTACGCCAATCGGATGTCACTAAAATCAATATTGAATCGGTGTGCAACTTTGCCAAAACAATGTTGGACTCTGTAGTTTTCTCTGGTCCCCTCCCCAATCAGACCAGGAGTGACATGTTTAGCCGCATGTTCTCCTTAAATTGCTGGCTGTCTGAGTGGTGTCCCAGAAACGATGTGGGCTTCATAGATAATTGGCAAACCTTCTGGAGGAAACCTGGTCTTGTTAGGAGAGACGGCATCCATCCCACTTTGGATGGAGCAGCTCTCATTTCTAGAAATATGGACACATTTATTAAACCCCCCAAAATATGACTATCCAGAGTTGGGACCAGGAAGCAGAGTTGCAGTCTTACACACCTCTCTGCAGCTTCTCTCCTCCTGCTACCCCCCCAAAAACCCATCTCCATAGAGACTGTGTCAGCTTCCAAAAAGACAAAAAAAAAAACTAAAAACCAGCAACAAACAACTTAAACATAAACAATTACAAAGAAAGAACAATACAGTATCCACATCTGAACCAAAGAGTAAAACAGTGAAATGTGGATTATTAAATATTAGGTCTCTCTCCTCCAAGTCTCTGTTAGTACATGACTTAATAATTGATCAACAAATTGATTTACTCTGCCTTACAGAAACCTGGTTGCAGCAGGATGATTATGTTAGTTTAAATGAATCAACACCCCCGAGTCATTCTAACTACCAGAAATCTCGAAGCACAGGCCGAGGGGGCGGTGTGGCAGCAATTTTTCACACCAGCCTATTAATTAATGAAACACCAAGACAGACTTTTAATTCATTTGAAAGCCTGATGCTTAACATTGTCCACCCCAGCTGTGAAACTCAGAAACCAGTCTTACTTGTTATCATCTATCGTCCACCTGGGCCTTACACAGAGTTTCTGTCTGATTTCTCAGACTTTATATCTAATTTAGTTCTGAGCTCAGATAAAATAATTATTGTGGGTGATTTTAACATCCATGTAGATGCTAAAAATGACAGCCTCAACATGGCATTTAATCTGTTATTAGACTCAATTGGCTTCTCTCAAAATGTAAAAGAACCCACCCACCACTTTAATCACACTCTAGATCTTGTTTTAACATATGGCATAGAAACTGAACATTTAATAGTGTTTCCTGAAAACCCTCTCCTGTCTGATCATTTCCTGATAACATTTACATTTACAATAATTGATTACACAGCAGTGGAGAGTAGACTTCATCACAGTAGATGTGTTTCTGAAAGTGCTGTAACTAAGTTTAAGAATATAATCCACCCACTGTTATCATCTCCAATGCCCTGTACCAACATAGAGCAGAGCAGCTATCTGAACGCTACCCCGACAGAGGTCGATTATCTTGTTAATCATTTCACCTCCTCACTACGTACAACACTGGATACTGTAGCTCCTGTGAAAACTAAGGCCTCAAATCAGAAGTACCTGACTCCGTGGTATAATTCTCAAACACGTACCCTAAAGCAGATGACTCGTAATCTGGAGAGGAAATGGCGTGTCACAAATCTAGAGGATCATCATTTAGCCTGGAGAAATAGTTTGCTGCTTTATAAGAAAGCCCTCCGCAAAGCCAGAACATCTTACTATCCGTCACTGATTGAAGTAAATAAGAACAACCCCAGGTTTCTCTTCAGCTCTGTAGCCAGGCTGACAAAAAGTCAGAGCTCTGTTGAGCCAACCATCCCTTTAACGTTAACTAGTAATGACTTCATGAACTTCTTCACAAATAAAATTTTTATCATTAGAGAAAAAATTACCAGTAATCATCCCACAGATGTAATATTATCTACAGCTACTCTTAGTACCATTGATGTTAAGTTAGACTCTTTTTCTCCAATTGATCTTTCTGAGTTAACTTCAATAATTACTTCCTCCAAACCATCAACGTGTCTTTTAGACCCCATTCCTACAAAACTGCTCAAAGAAGTCCTGCCATTAATTAATTCTTCGATCTTAAATATGATCAACCTATCTCTAATGATCGGCTATGTAGCACAGGCCTTCAAGCTGGCTGTAGTTAAACCTTTACTCAAAAAGCCATCTCTAGACCCAGCAGTCTTAGCTAATTATAGGCCAATCTCCAACCTTCCTTTCATATCAAAAATCCTTGAAAGAGTAGTTGTCAAACAGCTAACAGATCATCTGCAGAGGAATGGCTTATTTGAAGAGTTTCAGTCAGGTTTCAGAGCTCAGCACAGCACAGAAACAGCTTTAGTGAAGGTTACAAATGATCTTCTTATGGCCTCTGACAGTGGACTCATCTCTGTGCTTGTCCTGCTAGACCTCAGTGCAGCGTTCGATACTGTCGACCATAATATCCTATTAGAGCGATTAGAACATGCTGTAGGTATTACAGGTACTGCACTGCAGTGGTTTGTATCATATCTATCTAATAGACTCCAGTTTGTGCATGTAAATGGAGAGTCCTCTTCACACACTGAGGTTAATTATGGAGTTCCACAGGGTTCAGTGCTAGGACCAATTCTGTTTACATTATACATGCTTCCCTTAGGGAGTATCATTAGAAGACATAGCATACATTTTCACTGCTATGCAGATGACACCCAGCTCTATCTGTCCATGAAGCCAGATGACACACACCAATTAGTTAAACTGCAGGAATGTCTTAAAGACATAAAGACCTGGATGGCCGCTAACTTTCTGCTTCTTAATTCAGATAAAACTGAGGTTATTGTACTCGGCCCTGAAAAGCTTAGAAATATGGTATCTAACCAGATTCTTACCCTGGATGGCATTACCTTGGCCTCCAGTAACGCGGTGAGGAACCTTGGAGTCATTTTTGACCAGGACATGTCCTTCAACGCACATATTAAACAAATATGTAAGACTGCTTTCTTCCATTTGCGCAACATCTCTAAAATTAGAAATATCCTGTCTCAGAGTGACGCTGAAAAACTAGTTCATGCATTTATTACTTCCAGGCTGGACTACTGTAATTCATTATTATCAGGATGTCCAAAAAACTCGCTGAAAAGCCTTCAACTAATCCAAAATGCTGCAGCAAGAGTCCTGACAGGGACTAGAAAGAGAGAGCATATTTCTCCTATTTTGGCTTCCTGTTAAATCCAGAATTGAATTCAAAATCCTGCTCCTCACATACAAGGTCTTAAATAATCAGGCCCCATCTTATCTTAATGACCTTGTAGTACCATATCACCCTATTAGAGCACTTCGCTCTTGCTCTGCAGGCCTACTTGTTGTTCCTAGAGTACTTAAAAGTAGAATGGGAGGCAGAGCCTTCAGTTTTCAGGCCCCTCTTCTGTGGAACCAGCTTCCAGTTTGGATTCGGGAGACAGACACTATCTCTACTTTCAAGATTAGGCTTAAAACTTTCCTTTTTGCTAAAGCATATAGTTAGGGCTGGACCAGGTGACCCTGAATCCTCCCTTAGTTATGCTGCAATAGACGTAGGCTGCCGGGGGATTCCCATGATGCATTGAGTTTTTCCTTTCCAGTCACCTTTCTCACTCACTATGTATTAATAGACCTCTCTGCATTGAATCATATCTGTTATTAACCTCTGTCTCTCTTCCACAGCATGTCTTTATCCTGTCTTCCTTCTCTCACCCCAACCGGTCGCAGCACATGGCCCCGCCCCTCCCTGAGCCTGGTTCTGCCGGAGGTTTCTTCCTGTTAAAAGGGAGTTTTTCCTTCCCACTGTCGCCAAAGTGCTTGCTCATAGGGGGTCATATGATTGTTGGGTTTTTCTCTGTATCTATGAAGCGCCTTGAGGCGACTTTTGTTGTGATTTGGCGCTATATAAATAAAATTGAATTGAATTGAATTGAATTAAATAAAATCATCATTTAAAGTACATTTCGTATTTACTATTTAATATATTACATTTTTTTGATGATGTGAAACATTTAAGGGCAAACACAGGCAAACCGTCTTCTCACACAACAATATTTTCCATTAGCAATGTTTCTTTCCTGTGGGTTTTTCTGGCAAATCTCTGATGGTCAGGTGAAAGTTCTCTCATCTGATCAACAGATGTAGCTGAGATGGAACAATTAAAGCTCAACTTTGTGTTTTCAATTTATTTCCAAAACTCCTGAAAAAGTTATTATAAATCAGGTGTGTGATCATTTGTAGAAGAAGAGTGGTTAGTTGTAAAGTCTCACTCATGTTAAATGAGCTCTCAGTTTGGATTCAAGACATGGTCCTTCTTTTTAAGACTCGATTTCAGCTGAATTAAAAAGATTTCTGCCTCTTTTATTTTTTTCTCAGATTTGCTTCTGTTCTTCAGAAACCGTCTGCTGCTTTCTGTACAGCTCATGTTGTCTTTTTTGTCCCCTCAGGCTGTCAGGTAGACGTGGAGGACGGGGTGGAATCTGTAAAGCTGCCTTTCCAAACCACAGCTGAGCTTCCTGAAAAGGCCACAGTGAAGTGGGAACGATATAAACCAGAATACATGATGGTGCACATGTGTCAGAGTGGATCTGACCAGCCTGACAAACAGCACCAGGGTTACAGAGACCGAACAAGAGTGAATGAAGACCTGCTGAGAACTGGAGACCTCAGTCTGACCCTGAAACAGCCCACAGAGAGCGACAGTGGAGAGTACAAGTGTGTGGTCATCAGTGGGGACATCTGGAGGAAACAAACAGTGCAGCTCACAGTCACAGGTTTGTTTGTGTCTTTGCTCTGATATGTAAGTGTAATGTAGAGTGAAATTGTTATTATCTGTTCAGCTGTAGACAAATTATAAAAAGAAAGTCAACCACAGCAACAATAACTTAACATAATTAATAATGCAATCAAAGAGAAGTGCGTATCTGGGTACTGGGGGAGGGGCTTAAGTCTCTATGAAGCAGGAGCTGCTTTTTTCTCAGGAAAATAACGTCATCATTCCTGGAAGATCTCACACAGCTCTGTGCTCAGAGAGAGTCTAAAGTTTCTAATAGCTTCTTGGCCTTTTTGTTTATGTGTTTATTCTGTTCCTGCTCTCAGACCAGTAAACATCTGTCATGATCAGGCTGTGTGCAGGCAGGAGAGGACAAAAACGCAAACTCACGGAAAACAGGACTGAACTCAAAATACAGCTTCATTGCTGACAAAAGATAACAGCGAGACAAAATAACATGAAACTAAACTGGGAAGTACTAAGGAACTGACTTACGAAGAAAGAAAAGGAGGGGGCACACAGTCATGAGGGAGAACGCAACACCGAACTGAGGGAGACGCAGACATAAATACACAGAGGGTTAACGAGGGAAGTGGGAGCACACGGGGAACACAGCTGACACTGATAATCATAATGAGACAGGGCAGGAGTGAACACAACATGACGCATACTGACGAGAGACTGTCAAAGTAAAACAGGAAGTACACAGAGGTTCAGACAGGAGGAGAGAGAGCACGGGGAGAACACAGACATAACGGGCTGGGGAAACATGGAATAAAACACAAGGAGAGACGAGGGCTCACAAATACACAGAGGGGCACACAGGAGGTAAGAGTCACAAGGGGAACACACATAAGGAACAACGTAACAGGGCAGCCCAGGAAGCATGGCCTAAATAAGGAACAAAATACAAAAATACATGAAAACTAAGAATACAGGGCCAACATGGCCCAGGACCATGACACACCATCAGTGCTGCAGCTGGAAGAATAAAAACTAAACATGTTTTATGCAAATTTAAACACAACAAAGCTTAGTGGGATACTTATAATAGAGAGTTTTCAATACCTCTGAAGTTGAGAATGAAACCTCTTTAAAACAGCTTAACTGTTGTCCGTGTTTAGTTATTAGCTTGTGCTTTGTTGTCTTCTCAGTTCGCCAAACTGGAGTGGATTCAGGGGTGGAGTCTGTCCAGCTGCCTTTTAAAAACCACAGGAAACCTGCCTGAAGACGCTAAGTGGAGTGGAAGGGTAAATACGGAAAGGTCCACGTGTATGAGACAGCGTTGACCAGCCTATAGAACATTCGCCTTCCACCACAGGAACGTTAGTATGGAGCCCACACAGGTTTTACTAAGACTTTATAAGTAAA
Organism: Simochromis diagramma; assembly: GCF_900408965.1. Taxonomy (NCBI): domain Eukaryota; kingdom Metazoa; phylum Chordata; class Actinopteri; order Cichliformes; family Cichlidae; genus Simochromis; species Simochromis diagramma. The sequence continues at coordinate 310,074 of NW_024387119.1, read as the reverse complement.
TGATGACAGAAATCAGGGATTGGATGCAACAGCGTTTTTTCTATATGAGCGACATAGCGGTTTCCCCAGGGCGGCATCGTGGTGGGGGGCGGCATCACGGGCATTGGCAAAAAAAAAAATGCTCGTACTCATGCTCCCCGAAGCAGCCAGCGCATATTGGGAATGGCACAGGCACCGATCGGTTTTCTGTCCCCATTTGCTGGGAGTAAGCGCGCCCTCCGTTTGCGAGGTGCCCTGCAGCACAGGGAGGAGAGGGCGGGCCGCGGGGGAGCCTGGTGGCTGGAGCAGCGTCTAACCAGCCTCGCAAAATAAACAAAATAAAAAACAAACAACAAACAAAACGAAAAACATCAGACATTATACAGACTTATAATTTGCACCGATGTTTTTCCTCGGTGCGCCTGCTCGCTGCTGAAGTCAAAGTAAACTTTATTGTCACTCCGCACAAAGGTCCAGTATATAGAGAGACAGACGACGAGAGGCTCCAGTTTACAGCAGTGCAAGTAAACAAACGATAAATATAAGAAGAGTAAGAAAATGAATATACACTTTAGGACTAGAGGTAAAGGATCAATAACAATTTAAAATGTATAATTTACAGTTTGATGATTTAAAGTCTCACACACAACCGTCGAAAGGGGAGGGGCCAGCTGCTTCCAAACAGAGCACATTTCATTCATAATGATGTAAATCCAAGCCCATTATGTATTCATGATTTGAATCCTGGGTTGTGTGAAATCCCAGAAATTAGACAAAGTGAATCTGTGAACTAAGGTGTAGGTCTGTAGAAGATCAGTTGTGGTGATCCTTGGATTGAGGGATGGGTGTCATATGGGAGTGCAAAATTAAAACCAAGATGGACAAGAAAAGTTCAAAGCCATCAGGTGCTCAGTTTAGAAAAAAGATAAAAGAAGAGGAGGAGAAACGAGCAAAGATGCAGGTAAGCAGATGTGTGATTGGATAATGGCAGGTCATCCTGAACCAATCAGAATCAGAATACTTTATTAATCACTAAGGAAGTTATGTGAGTTACAGAAGAAATGGTAAAAATAGCAACAGTAACAGACTAAACTCCAAACAATACATTATGTTACAGATTTAAGAAATAGCACTAATATATACAGATCACTCAATTAATAATATCAAGGATTAACAGAGGTGATATAAAAAAATATCAAGAATATACAGAGTTGAAAAGAACATGTGCAAACTGGAATGTGACTATTGCAGTGTTTAAGTGTGTTGAGTGGATGTGTTTACAGGGAGCCACAGGCAGGAAAGATTTCCTGTGTCGTTCAGTGGTGCTTTTCGGTAATCTCAAGTCTCTCACTGAACGCGCTCCTGTGACTGACCAGCATGTCATGGAGTGGGTGGGAGGTGTTATCCAACATTGTCTTTATCTGGACAGCATCCGCCTCTCAGGACACACACCCTAATGGAGTCCAGCTCCATCCCCACAACATTACTGGCCTTGTGATCGTTTAATTTAGTCTGTTGGCATCTGTGACCCCAACCTGCTGCCCCAGCATGCAACACCATTAAGGATCGCACTGACCACAACAGAGATACAACAAAATAACAAGGTGGATAGTGACAACCTCTGTTTACGTTTGTTAGCCACTTGGTATGATAGTAAACAGTAGACACTGGTGTAGCTTATTGAATCTGTTAGACTGTGTTCAGCACAATATTAATTAGTCATTGTCAGCTGTTGATTGTGTCCTGTTCTCATTGCATGATGAATTATGATGGCTGGTCTGGTAGCCGTTGTATACTATGCATAATCTGTGTGTGTGTGTGTGGGTGTGTAACCTGGTTAAATTCAGTATGGTTCCAACAACAATTTTTGCAATAAAATATGTAATGTTCAATTCCTTAATATGTTTTGTGTGTGTGGTGGTGGCGCCAGAGGGGAATGTTCACCCAGGGCACCGAACAGGGTAGCACTGCCACTGATTGAATGCACATAGAGGCCTGGATGAACTTCAATTACCTGCTTCCAAATTCAGAGAAAATTACGTTATAGTATTTTGACTTTAAACTCTTCACATTTTCACGACAGAAGCTGCTCCTCAGGTCTGGTTTGTTTGGTGGTCTCTTTCTTTAAAATAGAGGTATTACTTCCTGTTGTTCCCAGTATTTTAGCCTCCCCACCTTACAGCAGAAGTCCTTAAAGCAACTGCTGTTGTTTTGTGCTGTAATAATAAAACTGAATTGAAATGATCAGTCAGAGAGGGGTTAGTAAATACATAAATGGAGACAAATTTGAGTAGAGCTAGCAGGCTGCAGCTGCCTTGAAACACCTAATTAAAACTAGAGATGGCACGATACCACTTTTTTATGTCCGATACCGATATCATAAATTTGGATATCTGCCGATACCGATATGAATCCGATATAGTGTTTTTTAATCAACAAAACTGTTTTTTAAATATCTTGCTGCATTTTTTATAAGTTCTACCCAAGTTTAAAACAACAACTACACTAAATGATTCGTATACCTGTATGCAAAAAAAATATTTCATAGTTCAGCAATACTGATCAATCTAATAAACTTAAACCTACACCATCCTCCCTATTCTGGTATTTAAAGAGTACTTAGCGAAATATTAAGCACCTAACTACTAGGGTTTCCACTCCAGCAACAACAAAATAAATAAATAAAAATAGGGAACCACCCCTCCCGCTCCCCCTCATGATGCTTAATCGACGTAATCAACCTTAAGTTGATGCAATGTGAAAAAAATGCACAGAAATCAATTATTTTTCAAGAAATATTAAATAGATTCAACATCTTTCTTCAACAAAATTGCAGACTGCACAGATGGTACCTTCCCCAAAAGAAAAAAGTACTATAGCTTACTGGGGTATATATATTAGACTTAATAGTCAGTATATACAGTAATGGACTTCTATACATTTTACATCAGATTAAAACTTTGGGTGTAAGATTCAGATAAATATTAAATAATTAAAAGCGAGACATTTTAAATGAGAATAAGAAAGAAAAGTATGTCTTTGTGCCCCCTTTCCCTGTTAATGCCCTATCGGCCCCCCTGGCTAAACTTTGCTAGATCCGCCCCTGCACAGTTACCAGCCATCAGCTACGTAGAAAAAGATCCTCGAGTAGAAAGTAATAAATACATTCTAACAACAGCTGATCAGCTTAAACGTGCGGCTGTTGTCAGTGCCGCTGGTTTCCTCTTCTGGTGCAAAGTGGGCCAAAAACA